>NC_089806.1:39864059-40124059 GCF_029633855.1 Hoplias malabaricus | reverse complement strand
CTGGAACAGACCCATTGACTCTGGCTTGTCCTGTGTGACCTCAGTGACCTCAGTGACCCCTGCCTCCCAATAACCACAGCTGTGTGTGACCCACCCCGGGTGAGAGTAGCTCTACCTGCCAGCTCCCAGTTTCCTGTCACAGCCTCGTTAACCCCTGCCTTCCCATTCAGCTTGGCACCGAGACACAGCTGGCCTTTGTGCTCTTGTAGCAGCTCGCTAATCACGATTGGACATGAGGCCTGACTTTGCCTCTCCTCACACCCACTTACACATTGTTTCAGTCTGGGATTTTAGAGTCATGTTTCAAAAGAAAATGCAAATAAGTGACAGACTCATGTTGATGTTCACGTATTCATACGAGGTAGAGAGTTAGAGAGCGAAAGGGAAGGGAGAACCAACAAAATTAGCATAGCACTGTAGGCTAACTATAGAGTAATTACAAGGGTGTGAAAGTACACTTGATTACTTGAGAATGACAACAGAATATTGGTAGGAATGTGCTGAGTGGTAGGCATCCTCTATAGATGAGCTAAAGAGCTAACACTAGCGCTAACTGGTGCAACACTGAATGCTTTTGGAGTCTACGCAAGGCATGAAATCTCTAGAGGACTATGTAAAAACAGGCTATACACTGTTTTTACGGAGAATTGTGTTGTCACTGTGGACCTATCATCTGGATCTGACATGAGCTAACACCAGAGTTTTCAACCTATCTTCCATCTCCATCCCACTGTAAATATTTCAACGTAGGTGTGTTTCGTTGCGGTAGACTATGCTCTACAGTATACTCACATACACAAGCTAAATGGACAAGTCCACTTTTTTTGTTTTGTATGAACAGCTTGATCCCAAACCATCCCTGATTTCTTTAACCCTCGTGGCATTCCGGAGGTCCAGGGGCTGATGGATGGAATAGTAAACAGTACTGGTGTTTATAACACCAATATAACATCAGTGAAAAATGTGAAACCAAGCTCAGGCTTTGTTCCATTGCAGATTCAGTTACTCTGCGGGTTAATATTTATTTGTACAGTTGATATTGTAGCACCTGCAGAGGAAGTCATGAAAAGGAAGCTTTGTTTCCTTTGTAAAACGCCTTTTCTTTCTCTTTTTTCACAAGAAACTGCCTTTATTAAGCACAAAAAAAGCTACTTTTCAGATCTGTGGCCTGTTCCGACGTGCCTTCGGTTGCCTGGACCTCCAGGTCACGATCAGACTCTTGTTCCCCATTTTGTCGGAGTTCAAGGCCCTTGTTTCTTAGCTTTCTGAGCGAGGTCACAGGACGGCTGTTAAAGATTTACCTGTGGTGGGCAGAGCTGCAGTCGCTCGGCTGAATCTCACCTCCGACACAACCAACTTTTCCAATAAGAATCTCACAAGTCAAAAGGCCTAGTGGCTCTCGGAGCTCATACAACGGTAAAGGCAGTCCCCACAGGCCCAGAGCCGGGCAAGAATCTGAACAATAAATAAATAAATAAATAAATAAATGTGCAACACTAGGTTCTTTAAACAAAAGAAGGAAGAGCCATGTTTGAATACGAGATTCCACATTTCACCATGTCACCTCCCAAATATCTGAATTATTCAAGCTTTGAGAAGTAAACAAAACCATTTCAAGCGGATGGATGTAAAATGTTTACACTTCTTTGCAGTGGTGGGGATAAATCCGTGGTCATTTTGTCCGCAGGTGTAGCCATTTTATGCATTTAATGTGTGTGTGTTGGAGTGTATAGTGTGAATAAGGGCTATACGATTTGGGAAGGTTATCTAATTGTTAATTCTGAACAATACAATTGACTTCAATTACAACTTAAATTGCAATTATTTTCAGAAAATTAAAAATAAATAAATAAATAAATAAATTTATAGAAAAAAACAAATTTGGTGTTGATTTTAAACACTGACTGTAGAGTGTTAGATATTCACTTAGTTGTGGTTGTCATCTGGTACGTCTTTGGCTGCCTCTGATTGGTCTGTTACAGAAGATAAGTCCTTATTTCAGTTTTTTAAAGCGATGGTTCTTGATAACGCATGTTTTATGTAAGTTGAATGGCAGCTCTTTCTATTTATAAAAAAATGTGATGTTGATATAACAGCAGTAATCATTCGGCCAAATATTAAAGTTTTTACTGCAGTTTTAAAGAGTGTAATTGTGAATTTTCATATTGTTTTTAAGCCAAAACCTTCTCAAAGCTACACTCTCAGGATAGCAGTCTCTGTGGTGGTACTGTTCGTCGTCGTAGGTGTGGGACCCTCAATGGTACGTTTTAGTTGCAAGGTTCCTTCAAGAACCAAAAGGGTTCTTGAGAACGATTGGTTTCACTAGTGATGAATAAAACAAATTCAGTCTTAGGCAAATTTAGTGTTAACTTGAAAAACGAACATAAACTTTTCCACCTTGTTTTAATGAGAGCGAGAGGTTATTCAAGGGAACGGAGGTGGTTCTTCAGAGGCATGACGCAAAGAATCTGTTGTTGACACCTTTAATATTAAGAAGGATTCAGATCCTGGATCAGATTCTCTGTGCATGACGTTATATACATTTTATAATTATTATTTACTGTTTGTAAACAAGATTTCAGCTCAGGTGGTTTTGCTCATTTTCTTGATGAATGCAATGATGTGTTCACATTTCACGTTGTGGATGGATCAAAGCTCAAAAAAAGGCTCCAAAGTCACCTGCAGTCACTTGGACCTTCGACAAATACACAATAATCTTCAAAGACAAGTCCATTCGTGACAACACAGAAACATTCAGTACATTTCCAACACGATCCATAAAAGCATCACACCAAATACGAACTCTTCACATGTCGGTGACCTTACTTTAGGACACACAGACGCTCAGTGAGGCACTGACCACAGTCATAGACCACTGACGGCATGTGCAAATGTACAAAAGCAAGTAAATCTTCAGCATATTTTTAAAAAAAGTTTGACACAAATGGTCAAAGTCATGAGAACAGAGAGCAGAAAGCGAAAGTAGTAAGTGTAACTCACAGTGGCCGCACTATGACAGTCCAGCAGCACTAGCACGTGTGGAGATGTGCCTCTGTGTGTGTGTGTTTGTGTGTATATGTGTGTGTTCATGACTGGTGTACGTCTCGTTTGCCGGGAAAACGTCTCTGATCTGCAGCCTGGAGCTCTGGCTCCGCCTCCTAGACACAAGACAAAGCCCCCACCCCAACTCGGCTCCACTCTACGATCAAACCTTCATCACAACTTCCTTTCTACCTTTAATCTTTGCTCATAAATGGCACATTCTTTGCAACGGTGACTACAGAGATCACACTTCGGACGGGAATTCTCAACCTCCAGAGCCCTTTGTACGTCATAATCAGACTGAAGAAAATGACAGAAGGCATGCACACCTGTTTCTGTAGATGAATTCTGGCACTGATCGGTGCGTCACTTTCCCTAAGTGTAAGATACTCAACAAAAATGTAATTCACACAGAGTGTGATACTGAAAGTTCCCAGTGTACTTTTCAATGCTATAACAATAAAGAGGGCCTTAAACCTTGCTTTTATTTTGTAATGGAAATATGTTAATGATGTTTGAAGACTGTAAACAAAGGCATAACAACAGACATTTTCAGCTTGACATATTTGAGGTTTAGCACTTATTCATCATTCAAAGTCAACACAAACAAACAGGAATGAGTGTGTGAAACTGTCCACAGGTGTGTGTGTGTGTGTGTGTGTGACAGGAATGAGTGTGTGAAACTGTCCACAGGTGTGTGTGTGTGTGTGTGTGTGTGTGTGTGTGTGTGTGTGTGTGTGTGACTGGGTGAGTGTGTGAAACTGTCCCCAGGTGAGTGTGTGAGTGACTGGGTGAGTGTGTGAAACTGTCCACGGGTGAGGTGTGTGTGTGTGAGTGACTGAGTGAGTGTGTGAAACTGTCCACAGGTGTGTGTGTGAGTGACTGAGTGAGTGTGTGAAACTGTCCACAGGTAAGTGTGTGAGTGACTGGGTGAGTGTGTGAAACTGTCCACAGGTGAGGTGTGTGTGTGTGAGTGACTGAGTGAGTGTGTGAAATTGTCCACAGGTGTGTGTGTGAGTGACTGAGTGAGTGTGTGTGAGTGACTGAGTGAGTGTGTGAAACTGTCCACAGGTGAGTGTGTGACTGACTGAGTGAGTGTGTGAAACTGTCCACAGGTGAGTGTGTGAGTGACTGGGTGAGTGTGTGAAACTGTCCACAGGTGTGTGTGTGTGTGAGTGACTGCGTGAGTGTGTGAAACTGTCCACAGGTGTGTGTGAGTGACTGAGTGAGTGTGTGAAACTGTCCACAGGTGAGTGTGTGAGTGACTGGGTGAGTGTGTGAAACTGTCCACAGGTGTGAGTGTGTGAGTGACTGCGTGAGTGTGTGAAACTGTCCACAGGTGAGTGTGTGAGTGACTGGGTGAGTGTGTGAAATTGTCCACAGGTGAGTGTGTGAGTGACTGGGTGAGTGTGTGAAACTGTCCACAGGTGAGTGTGTGAGTGACTGAGTGAGTGTGTGAAACTGTCCACAGGTGAGTGTGTGAGTGACTGGGTGAGTGTGTGAAACTGTCCACAGGTGAGTGTGTGAGTGACTGAGTGAGTGTGTGAAACTGCCCACAGGTGAGTGTGTGAGTGACTGGGTGAGTGTGTGAAACTGTCCACAGGTGAGTGTGTGAGTGACTGAGTGAGTGTGTGAAACTGCCCACAGCTGAGTGTGTGAGTGACTGAGTGAGTGTGTGAAACTATCCACAGGTGAGTGTGTGAGTGACTGGGTGAGTGTGTGAAACTGTCCACAGGTGTGTGTGAGTGACTGAGTGAGTGTGTGAAACTGTCCACAGGTGAGTGTGTGAGTGACTGCGTGAGTGTGTGAAACTGTCCACAGGTGTGTGTGAGTGACTGAGTGAGTGTGTGAAACTATCCACAGGTGAGTGTGTGAGTGACTGGGTGAGTGTGTGAAACTGTCCACAGGTGTGAGTGTGTGAGTGACTGAGTGAGTGTGTGAAACTGTCCACAGGTGAGTGTGTGAGTGACTGAGTGAGTGTGTGAAACTGTCCACAGGTGTGTGTGAGTGACTGAGTGAGTGTGTGAAACTATCCACAGGTGAGTGTGTGAGTGACTGGGTGAGTGTGTGAAACTATCCACAGGTGAGTGTGTGAGTGACTGGGTGAGTGTGTGAAACTGTCCACAGGTGAGTGTGTGAGTGACTGAGTGAGTGTGTGAAACTGTCCACAGGTGAGTGTGTGAGTGACTGGGTGAGTGTGTGAAACTGTCCACAGGTGAGTGTGTGAGTGACTGGGTGAGTGTGTGAAACTGTCCACAGGTGTGAGTGTGTGAGTGACTGCGTGAGTGTGTGAGTGACTGGGTGAGTGTGTGAAATTGTCCACAGGTGAGTGTGTGAGTGACTGGGTGAGTGTGTGAAACTATCCACAGGTGAGTGTGTGAGTGACTGAGTGAGTGTGTGAAACTGTCCACAGGTGTGTGAGTGACTGAGTGAGTGTGTGAAACTATCCACAGGTGAGTGTGTGAGTGACTGAGTGAGTGTGTGAAACTGTCCACAGGTGAGTGTGTGAGTGACTGGGTGAGTGTGTGAAACTGTCCACAGGTGAGTGTGTGAGTGACTGAGTGAGTGTGTGAAACTGCCCACAGGTGAGTGTGTGAGTGACTGGGTGAGTGTGTGAAACTGTCCACAGGTGAGTGTGTGAGTGACTGAGTGAGTGTGTGAAACTATCCACAGGTGAGTGTGTGAGTGACTGGGTGAGTGTGTGAAACTGTCCACAGGTGTGTGTGAGTGACTGAGTGAGTGTGTGAAACTGTCCACAGGTGAGTGTGTGAGTGACTGCGTGAGTGTGTGAAACTGTCCACAGGTGTGTGTGAGTGACTGAGTGAGTGTGTGAAACTATCCACAGGTGAGTGTGTGAGTGACTGGGTGAGTGTGTGAAACTGTCCACAGGTGTGAGTGTGTGAGTGACTAAGTGAGTGTGTGAAACTGTCCACAGGTGTGTGTGAGTGACTGAGTGAGTGTGTGAAACTATCCACAGGTGAGTGTGTGAGTGACTGGGTGAGTGTGTGAAACTATCCACAGGTGAGTGTGTGAGTGACTGGGTGAGTGTGTGAAACTTTCAACAGGTGAGTGTGTGAGTGACTGAGTGAATGTGTGAAACTGTCCACAGGTGAGTGTGTGAGTGACTGGGTGAGTGTGTGAAACTATCCACAGGTGAGTGTGTGAGTGACTAAGTGAGTGTGTGAAACTGTCCACAGGTGAGTGTGTGAGTGACTGAGTGAGTGTGTGAAACTGTCCACAGGTGTGTGTGAGTGACTGAGTGAGTGTGTGAAACTATCCACAGGTGAGTGTGTGAGTGACTAAGTGAGTGTGTGAAACTGTCCACAGGTGAGTGTGTGAGTGACTGAGTGAGTGTGTGAAACTGTCCACAGGTGTGTGTGAGTGACTGAGTGAGTGTGTGAAACTATCCACAGGTGAGTGTGTGAGTGACTGGGTGAGTGTGTGAAACTATCCACAGGTGAGTGTGTGAGTGACTGGGTGAGTGTGTGAAACTGTCCACAGGTGAGTGTGTGAGTGACTGAGTGAGTGTGTGAACCTGTCCACAGGTGAGTGTGTGAGTGACTGGGTGAGTGTGTGAAACTGTCCACAGGTGTGAGTGTGTGAGTGACTAAGTGAGTGTGTGAAACTGTCCACAGGTGAGTGTGTGAGTGACTGAGTGAGTGTGTGAAACTGTCCACAGGTGTGTGTGAGTGACTGGGTGAGTGTGTGAAACTATCCACAGGTGAGTGTGTGAGTGACTGGGTGAGTGTGTGAAACTGTCCACAGGTGAGTGTGTGAGTGACTGGGTGAGTGTGTGAAACTATCCACAGGTGAGTGTGTGAGTGACTGGGTGAGTGTGTGAAACTGTCCACAGGTGAGTGTGTGAGTGACTGAGTGAGTGTGTGAAACTGTCCACAGGTGAGTGTGTGAGTGACTGAGTGAGTGAAAGACTGAATGGGTGTGTGATGCCCTCTGATTATATTCAGTGTAGAATATAAAAGAGCAGAATCCATGAATTGAAGTCTGAGAGCTGAGGGGAGTAAACTCCAGTAGCATGAAGTGCGGAGAAGTGTCTAAATCCAGTGTCCAATACCCTCTATAAAACCTCTACAGTTGCTATTTTGCTATTTTTTTTTAAATAGTCATTTGAAGTATATGTTTAATGATATATGCTTTGAATAGGATTGTGTTGAATGATGGGAGGGAGTCTGAATTAAAACAGACCTCGATCATTAACTGCACTTCCAATGACAAACACCTGACACACACACACACAAAGGTTATCAGCCACCTGTGTGTGAGCAATGTTTGGATCAGAGAAACTTAAACACATTTGGAAAGAACTGCTTCATTGGAAGTCTGCTTCAATATTAGTTGACAAACAGATACCGTCCTTTATCTATGACCTTTATTCAGTGCAAACAAACCCTCTCTTCCTGCTGTGTCCCATCTGAATACAACAATTTTGACCTCAAAATATATAATCATTTGCATGTTACATGATTAGATTGTGTTTTTTTTATTTTGTAAAAGAAAATAAGTTTAACAAGAACCCTGGTCCTTAAAGTAATGCTATGTTTCCTTCAGCCAAGCCACAGATATGTGTTTAAAGAAACACCATGTTGGAAGAAGTATTTCAATCTATTACATGTGTAATTACATACAATATGTTGTAAGAAGTATTATGTGTACATGTGTTGTTACATGTATTGTTCATGTATAATTACATAGTTATTACAGACATAACATAAAAGTGGCCCATGCTCTGAACTGAGAAAATCCCCACTCAAAAACAGCTCTAAGCTGTTGACTGAGTGTGTTGCCCTCTGTGCGCTGACCCTTGCTGGCAGTAGCCTGAGGTCAGAGCCATTGAGTAAAGGGGGAGGGGGCGGACGAGTGTGTGTCTACACCTCTATAATTCCACCTCCGCTCTTAGTAAGAGGGAGGAAGATAAATCACATCTTTCTCTAACTCTCTCAGAGTGGTGGGCGGTCAAATGCGTTCCTGGTCCATTCATAAAAGCTCGGCCGCTGACCGCTGAGGTCGCCGTGCTGTGTGACGGCACACGCGGACCCCTTCTGCTGAGGTCTGTGGTTCTGAACACTACTGCCTCAGGTGGAAGAGGTGTTCCCAAAACAACCCTCACACTGAATAAAACCCTAAAAGTCTCAGTCAACAGGGGAAACATATCATTCCAAACACCAGACTCACAATACGCCTCATGTTTTCCGTCCCAAAATCTGCAAAACAACATGAAACAGCGTTTCCTTCAACTTCCACAGCGCGCTTTTGGGCCTTATATTTTTGATTTGTTTTGTTTCCAGTGAATCATTCAAGAAAACAACAAAGAAAAACAGGCTTCTAAAGAGTGCTGACCTCAGGGAGCTTCTACTTACTATATATTTAACATTTAATTATATTTATAACATTAAAATAACCTCCTTATTTCTACACGCAATGTCCTCTGTCATCTTAAGTTCATCTGCAGCTGTCATCTTCTTTTGTGTCTATTTCCTTTTCTGAATAAGAGCTGATTGACAGGTCCACATTCTTTCAGACCCACAGCTTTGAGCAGAGATTGGTTTACTCCTCTCTTTAAAGTGTTGTAAAATGGAAGGGGAGTGTTTTGGTGCAACGCCGGGTCTTTGCACGGTTGCTTTGAGGCCCGTTGTCTCTGCTTTGCAACATTTTACAGCTGATTTGGTTGGAAATGAAGTAAATAAAAGGTGGCTACTGACTTTTGCACAACACTGTTCATAAAAACACTCAGAATAACACGACAATAACAAGAACAAAGCCAAAAAGGCAAAGAAGACATGCTCAGGGGCACACACACACACACACACACACACACACACACACACACCAAGCCGGATCAGCCAATAGCAGCCGAGCTCAGAGCGGCTGGATCTCAGCCAGCACACTTACTGTACTTCACAATCAGGAAGTGGTCTTCTAGCCCCTCCCCCTGCCACCTGCACCAGTCCCACAGGATGCCTACACATACACACACAAACACACACACTGTGCAGAAATGCATACACATACAAATAACACAAACGCACACACACACACGCACACACACACACGCACGTGCATGCCCCGCGACGCACACCTACACACACCTCCAGCTGCAAAATGAGTAAAACCACACAATGTACATGTTTTTGTTCAAATCCCCCCTCCCCCCAAGACACACACACACACACACGCACACACACACACATACCGCTACCTCACAAATCACAAGTGTAACCCATACTACAAAAACTGCCAGAGATAGGCTGCCACAAACGCATGCACACACACACACACACACACACACACAAACCAAATCTAGATTAACATGCAGTCTAAGAAAAGGTGACTGAGTTCATAAAATAGTAATAAATTTATAACTTAGAAAAGATTCAAATCTCTGTTTATTAAATTCATAAAACTCTCTTCGTTTTCAGTAATAAACACCATATCTTTCACCACACCATTTCAAAGGCTTATTACCATGTTATAATTATATTATAACCAAATTAATACATTCACATTGTATATTAATGGGAAATTTATTTATTTAACGATGTATTACTCGCTGCTATAACGTATGTAAGTGTTTATTCAGAAGGGCACTTAAGGATATATTCTGATGTTTATTTAATATTAATAATTTATTACAACATTATTCTCAACTTTACACACTTTCATGGTTCATTTAACAATATCCCAATGCAGCTATATATTTTAATTATGGAAATTATAATAATAGTTAATATTTTAAACCATATAACATTGTTATTACTATATTATAATGTAGTATTAATATTATAATAAGCACTGTGCAAATATTAATGTATTAAACCAGTGTTTAGTGTTTTATAGTAAAGTATGCTGCTTTATATTACATTGTGTTGATTTTGTTATATTTTACAATGATGTGTGTGTGTGTGTGTGTGTGTGTGTGTGTGTGTGTGTCCCTCACTTTCTTATTCACCTTTACTAGCAGTGATTAATGTGCCATCCTCTCAGATTCATGGAGCATTATTAAAAATGATCTAAACAAAGTTTTTCCTTCTAATTGAATAGACTGTGTTTGTTCTATTTTTCCCATTAAAGCTCACGGCCCACTCTCTTCACCACGTAACTACACTATAAATAAACAACAGCGTTCTGACACAGCCGTGCTTCTTCCGCTCCTGCCTCAGTGTTAAACACTGTTGACTTGTTTGTTCCAGCTTTGAGAGAGAGGTTATTATCCACACATCATTATTCACACTGTCATTCATCACTCTTCCACAGATCTCTCTCTCCTCCTACTCTCTCCTTTCTCATCCCTCTCAGCTTTCCTCTCTCGCTCTCTCTTTCCTACCACTTTCTCAGCTCCTCTCTCTCTCTCTCTCTCTCTCTCTCTCTCTATCAATTTATCTCTCTCCCTCTCTAGTTCTCTCTCTCTCCCTCTATCTATCTATCTATCTATCTATCTATCTATCTATCTGTCTATCTGTCTATCTATCTATCTATCTATCTATCTATCTATCTATCTATCTATCTATCTATCTATCTATTTATTTATATCTCTCTCTGGTCCTCTCTCTTTCTCTCTCTCTCTCCCTAAATCTTTTCCTCTCACTCTCTCACTCTCCATTCATCATTCTTTCCATTTTCTCTCTCTCTCTGCTATTATCTGCCTCACTTCACTTTTAGCTATCAATATAAAAACTGAGATTACAAAACACTAAGAGCTCTCTCTCTCTCTCTCTCTCTCTCTCTCTCTCTAAAACAATGACCTCACCCTCTTACCAGGAATCCGCTGATTGTTTTAAATACCTTCCACTCTCCACTCTGCTGGACTCCAGTGAGTCTTTCCCATTGCCTCCGGAAAGAAAGAGAGAAAAGAGGGAGCCATGAAAAAAGACTGGGAAAAAAGGGGGACTGGGAAAAAAAGGGGGTTGTTGTGTGTGTGTGTGTGTGTGTGTGTGTGTGTGTGTGTGTGTGTGTGAGGGGTGGGGGGGGGACAATATAAAGACTGGGAAGAAGAAGTGAGGGGGATATAAAGGATATAGGGAACAGGATGGGGAAAAGTTGTTGGGAAGGGAAATAGAAGTGGGGAGGAATAAATAAACTGGGAAGAGGAAATAGGGGACGTATAAAGACTGGGAAAAGGAGAGAAGAAAACATGGAATAAAATGGAAAACGACCATTTTGAAAATGTCAGCCTGATGTCTGTGGCTCGCTTTAAATTAGCGGTGGTCCGGGACACCCCTGTAACTCAATCTGTACGGAGAGAGAGAGAGAGAGAGAGAGAGAGAGAGAGAGAGAGAACGGGGGGAAGAGGGAACACTGGAGAAAGAAAGAATGAAAGAGGGGAAAGAAGGGTAAAAAAAGACAGAGTAACAAATTTGGGCCAAGTTATTGCTGGCTGTGGACCGAAGAATCCGATGATGAAACGCTTTGCCAAGGTGCTGGAATACGTGGAATTTTTTTTGTTCCCCCCATTTTTTCCAAGTTCAAGAATAGTTTAAATCCATTTCCCCACTGAAGGCCAAGCGTGCGGAGACACTGACTCCACGGCTGCGGTATGTTCACCTGGGATAAGCCTGGAGAGAACCATCAGTGTGAAAACACAGGGAGAAAAAAGAACAATTACACCCCAGGAGGACTGACCGAGGGGCGGGGGGGGGGGGGGGGGGGGGGGGGGGGGGGGCTTAGTGTAGTGGTCAAAACAATGGTCAAAAGGCTGCGTATAAACCCTCACACTTGATGGTTCAGTGGAATTTACTGAAATCACTGAATGGAATTCAATGGCACTATATTTGTATTTGATTCAAAAAGCGTCAACACCATTCACGCTACAAACCAAACGTAAATAAATAAATAAATAAATACGGATCCTTTTTGAAAGGAGAGTCAGCGCTGACGCATCAAAAGAGAGTCAATCTCCGAACTGATTCATTCAATTCCTCGTCAAAGTGATTCAGTTCAGCCCTGAACATGATCCGATCACATCCGATTCACCTTAGTACCACCCAGAAGCGTTATAAGAACACCCTGGATCCACCAACGTGACGAACTATCGCTGTCCTGGAGCACACCCAGCTGAACTCCACTGGAATCACCAGCTACGGATCAGTGTGTAACGCACAGACGCACCGTTCACGCCCCAAAGGTCAATAATTGATGGGGAGAAGCCTCACATGAAACTTTCACCGGATCTGACTCCATTAAACCGGGTTTTTAATCAGCGCTCTTGCAAAACGTGCAAGGCTCTCAGTTTGTTTCCTGCCTCTGTGTGTGTGTGTGTGTGTGTGTGTGTGTGTGTGAGTGTGTGTGCTTCAGTAGTCTGTGCACTGTGGTGTGTTTTATTTTTAGACTGAGCTCAATATTGACAAGCCAAGCTGCGTATGACTCATTTGTGCCAACACGGACCAGTGACACCCCAAAAAATTTCCTCAGAAACTGTACTCATGTGTGTGTGTGTGTGTGTGTGTGTGTGTGTGTGCATGTGAGTGTTTGTATGTTTGTGTGTATATTTGAATGTATGAGTCACACATTATAAGACAGTACCCTATAACACAGCACGGTACTCTGCAGGATCACATGGTATAATATGGTATAGCAGCACACTGTACAATATAATACACTGGGATACCATACAGTACGACACTGTAGGGGAAACAGGGCCACACAGTGTAGTACACTATGGCTCCATGCTGTTTAGCACAGTACAACAAAGCACTGTACACCCTGGGGCCTCATAACGTACTACAACTCTAGAGATAATTACAGTACAGTACCTGAGAGTAAGGCTACAGTACAGTACGTTAGTGCAGAAATAATGTAACAGCCATAACCCGTCCTTCCCTTTACACACCAGCACCGTCTTCGTGTAAACAGCTCTGAGCTGAATGAGTCAGCGAGTTTAGAAGTGAGTGTGCAAAGACCATAGACGTGTCTGTGTGTGAATCCAGCTGCCTGTGAGTGTGTGAAATGAATACACAACTGTGTGTGTGTGTGTGTGTGTACATGTGCAGGTAAATACATGAATGAGTCTGTGCAAATGAGCATGTGGTTGGTACAGATTGATAAATCTAGCTCTACACACACACACACACACATAGACACACACACAAACACACACACGTAATTGGATATGGGACATTGTGGCAAAGAACTACACTCCACAACACACACACACGCACACACACACACACACACACACACACACACACACACACACACACACACACACACACACACTCATCCTCACAGGAGGACATATTGTGAGTGAGGTGTGTATTTTCATATGTGAGAAGCTGGATACGTGTGAGACAAAAATAACTAGCTGTACCAATACACACACACAAACACACACACACACACAAACACACACACACACACACACAGACACAAAAATAACCTGGTGACTAAAGCCACCCCCTTAAACATGTGCAAAACACAGACACACACACAAAATTTTGTTTTCATGCACTGTGGGGACAATACATTGATATTCATTCCTTTTATCTGACACACACACACACACACACACACACACACAATCACATTAAAATATATATTAATTTTACATCTTTTTCTCAAGTGTGACTTACATCTGATAAAGAGCCACGTTTATTTGTTGTCTTTGAATGAACTAGTTTATGCTCCAAAGAGCGGGTCCCCCACATGGAGGAGGTAACAAATTAAAGGTCAATTTACAGAAACTCTGACACACCCAGGCCACTAGCTGTCAGTATAATAACCTGAAAAACACTTAGAAAACATGATGTTCTTGTGTCCTGCACTTAGCCACTACACTGGCCAAGCCGAGCTTAAAGGGGCCAAGCCGAGCTTAAAGGGGAGGTCCGCTTAGTTTCCGTGGACTTTCTGTGGAATTAAAAGGTTACATTTAAGATGTGAACAATGACTTTCAGTGCTTTAGTGTGAGCTGTGCTTCTAAGAACAAACCAAAGTGGACGTGTAAACAGTTGTGAAAGGAACCAGACATCCATACGTTTTAATGCTGCTATATATTTATGTGCTTTCTCATGCTTCAATTAACATTTAATAGTGTTTCTGAGGGGTGTCAAATATATTTTTACACTCCAAACTGTACAGAAAACGAGAGAGTAACTTACGATTTAATGTTTCTGTTATTAATGAATAAACACATTTAAAATAATCGTAAATAAGTAAATGAGCTGCACAGAGAGGCTGCTCTAATCAGGTCCCAGTGCCAAAAGAACTGTCCAAATACTTGTGGCTCCTCTGACACTGGCACAGAACTAAGTTAACGGCACTGGTTCAACACTTCTTCTCTGCGGCGGAAACCGTCAAAAAAGAAGCAGTTTTCGGAAAAGGTCAATCACAAACTCGTTTTCATGCATTGTGGGGACATTACGTTGCCTTCCATTCATTCTGTCACTAACCCTAACTCTAGCATTAAAACCTGCCTTCACCTTAAAATGTAACCCCTGATGTGGTGGGGACCTGCTTGTGTTCTCCATAAAGAATACAAGTCTCGGTAATATATGTGCATGAACAGATTTTGGTCCCCACAATGTGAGTGAAACATGGCACACACACACACACTGAGCTGTGTTTAACTGAGATCAGTGTGTGAATAAGTCTGCGACTGATCCATTCACGCAATTAGCTGCTAATGAGGGAGGGATGAGCCTCTGATAGGCATTAGGGGAGTGAGAGAGCAAGAGAGAGAGAGAGAGAGAGAGAGAGAGAGAGAGAGAGAGAGAGAGATGTGGGGGGAAAAGGTCAAAATGAAGAGGAGGCAATTATCCCTATTTTGTATATGAGGAAGGTACTGTTATTACATATCAATATTCATAAACATAGAATACCTGCTCATCCAACTGCTCATCCTCTACTTAACCTGCCGTACGTTTGCAGTGAGGATTTGATTGCAGAGGCATGGGAGGTTACTCCAGCACTCCACTACTCAGGGGCTTCATACCCCTCCAACTGATGCTTGGCATTGAGCAGAACTGAGCATCTGTGTCGTGGGTGCATTTACAAGTACGAGGATATATGTAAAACATGACCCTATGTCCTAACATGAGATTAAAACTTGTGTGTGTGTGTGTGTGTGTGTGTGTGTGTGTGTGTGTGTGTGGAGCACACACAGCTGGTGCTGGCAGTGATAATAGCGTCTGGTTCCGAGTGGTGACTGATGATGCCAATGGGCATGAGTGTCATCCACACACCACGTAAGAGAGGAACAACAAAAGCCCTGTGTGAACTTCAGCGCATACACACACACACTCTTTGGAGCTCAGTCAAACATGCCTTTGTGCTGACGTGGGACGGCTATGGGAACATGTTTTCAGACCCAGGGCTTGTGCTCTGAAAGCTAGTGTGGGCTTATGCAAACAAGCAGGACGGGACCGAGAGCGTCTTCGGCTTTAAAGGTGCAATCAGTCACTTCCACCGCCAAGAAATAGCAAACGGTGTTTATGAAAGTGAACATTTATTATTCCTGTATGTGTTCTACAGCACGGAACTCACAGCAGATGCAGAATCAGGCTACTTTGTAGTCCCTGAGTGAACCAGATGCTCCATCCAGTGGCTCCCCCCCATGGGGGTGACCATGCTTAAATAGATTTAGCACAGGTTCAGATTTTAACAGCTGCACAAAGCTGCAGTTCACTACCACATGCGCACACACACAAATACAAAAGTCTCCTTAAACCACGCTACACTTCCAGCAAACGTGGAGATCCAGGAAAAGATAAGCCTCCGGCACTAAGCCGTGTGACGTGGAGCTCTCGGTTCTGCTTCTCCATTCCTCTTGGTTTTATTTTCAAGAGTTGCTTATGAGAATAGCTGCATTGAAATGCAGGACCGCAGGATCGGTTGAAAGATGCATGTATGGGGATGCACCCATTTCTGCCAAGATACATATCACTGGCTATATATATGCTATAATATACACTGATCCGCCAGAACATTACAATAACCTACATGTTTCTACACTCATTGTCCATGTTATCAGTTCTACTGAGAATACGTGTGCATTTTGTAGTTCTACATTTACAGATTTTGGTCCATCTGTGGTTCTGCATTCTTATTTAGCACTCTTCCCCTTGTTCTTCGGTGGTCAGGACCACAGAGGACCACCACAGAGCAGGCGGGCTATTTGTGTGGCGGATCATAAAAGAGTGGACAGTGTGTAGGCAGAGTGTTTAAAAACTCCAGCTAAGCTACTGAAAACCCCCACCAGAGAATGTAACCACCCAAATAATGCCTGCTCTATGGTGGTCTTTTGGGGGTCCTGGGCACTGAACAACAGGGAGAAAGTGGGCTAACAGTGTATGCAGAGCAACAAATGGACCACAGTCTGTCACTATAGAACTACAAGTGCACCTGCATGGTGAATGGCGCTGAGAAAACTGACACGATTAAATGTGGAAACAAACGTAAATCTTATCCCAGTAAACGAGGACCGTCCCTGGACGTTCAAAATAGGTCTAAAAGTAGTCTGTCCGTCAAGGACATATTTTAAACGTCAATGGACGTCCAAATTAATCTTAATAAGTTAGTTATCAAGTGGTGACCAATCGATAACGTCAGTGGACGTCCAAAATGCGTTTTATACGCGTTTTATACAAGTAATTTATTTCGGGACCAATTAATAACGACAATTGACGTCCAAAATACGTCTAATAGTCGTCTTTTCAATGTCTGTGTTTGGACGTCTTTTCAACTTTTATTTTCAAGAGAACGTTGATTAGACGGCAGTCATTACGTTATTTCAACGTTGAATCAACGGCTAAATGTTTACTGGGATTTTATCTTAATGAACGTAACGGTACACTACTTTATGTAACTCATGAACCCTGAACAAAAGACACTGAAGAAAAAAACACGAACATTAAAACCAGTTTAATAGATTTAATTTCAGAGCAGGTTCTAAAAAGCTCATTTCTGAAGTAACTGTGCACACTTTAACTCTCTCTGTTTGTGTTTATTCATTTTAAACGTCTCGAAATTAACGGCAGTCTCTCTCTGCTCCGGGCAGACAAAGGAATGCAGGCTGGAACGCGGCGTATTATTTTCTTCCACCCGTTTTCCGTTGAGTCCCGCTCCTTGTTTTGTGTATACGGGGAACTAGCCAATAAAAAGCCTGCGAGGCGGGACATCAGTAGCCAATCATCGTGCGTGTGTACCAAACGGTAGCCATTGGCAGCGCAAAGGAGGCGGGACCACGCCGGAAAACCGGTAGGCAATAGTGGTAGTGGAGTAAAGCAATAACGCGGCGTAAAATGCTGCATCACCGCATTGAGGGTGCAGAATTTCGGAGGGGCGCAGATTTTCGCACACCACCAACGGCTCCCGTTACAACCGTTTGAGGCAGATTATTGAAACGCTAGCTGTCTGATAATCGGATCAAACGGTGACGAGAGGAGCGTTGTATTAGTATAGCAGATGTCTTGCAGCTTACTGGAGTGTGTTTGTGTACAATAAAGGCTGGGTGCAGGCTAATGCTACATTCTTTCTCTCAGCTGAAGACAAAGGCTGAGTCTCAAATGGCTCCCTACTCCCTGCGTAGTGCAGATATGACATAAATATCTGGCTTATCGTACACTAAATATTAGCTAGACTGTCTTCAAAGTTTTGGCTGAATACAAATAGCGTTGTATTAGAAATATAATGATATAATGCTTGGGTGTAGAAGCAGTGTTCTTGGGCTACATTGTTTTGCTATGGTACGGCACATAAAGTACGCTATTTTTTTTCTACACTAAAAAGTACCTGTCTTTTACAAAGAACATACTTCTGCTTATTTTAATGGTATATATTATTTGTAAGTTAAAATCAGCCAATAAATACAAACAGTGCTATTTAAATATACACAACACACACGTTATCTCCCCTGAAGAGGATAAGCTATTTTTTTACTTCAAATATTATCACGATAACTGACAAGGGATATCCCAAAAGTGAGCATACAGCTACAGAAAATGTGCACTACAAACGGAGTACGCAGCCATTTGAGATGAAGCCAGAGTCAAGTCATTCATAACAAGTGAGCTCAGAATGCCAAGCAGCTCAAACAAACCGGCACAGCCCAGGATTTGACGCTGTAAATGCAATATAATGGCATTTGAGATATGTGTAGCCATATGAGTGTTCGGTTTTCTACAATAAAAGCTTATTTTGCAGTTGTTTACCCATTTCCCTCACAAATCTGACTAATCACAAACCTAATCAGTTCACCAATTAGTGTTCAGTTCATTACACAACAGTTAGCTTTGGCTAAACTAGTCACTTGTGTCAAACATGGTCCTCACACTTCATGAAAGTTGCAGATTTCATTCATAAATCCAAGTAAATAAAGTTTGTTGAGTTACCAAGTGAGCACTGAAACAGAAACACAAGCCAATAGCAAGTTATACACATGTGGATGTTGTTTGTATGCACCGATACAGGTACTAATCACTTAATATGGATAAAGGCACTATATCATTTCATGTATATTAAAGAAATTAAGCTACCAATAGCAGGACACTGAATCACCCGCTTGTTCTTAATTACTAACGACAATTCACTATGGACATAGACTGTAAACAATAGAAGCTACTACATCCCAGGCACATTTTCCAACATCCCTCCGAGATGCACTCTCCAAAACTGGTGGGACCTGTCCCCTCCATCCCCCCATCCTCCTCACCAAATTTGGCCCAATGCGATGCTTGTCACATTCCGACGGAGAGAGCGAAAATAAAGGGGTCTCTGCTGCTTTAAATGGCGCCCTCGGGCAATAGAGCTGCTGCAGCCCCCCTTACACAGCAGATATTTCTGCTGATATTTGTGTGGATTAATGGGAGGGGTGGAGGGGGTTGTGGAGCTGGGGAGAGGGAGGGCTGGTTAGAGAGCGCTGTGCACGGCAGAACAAAGCCAGCCTGAGAGCTGCAGCCGGATAAGCACATTCCCACACTGCCTTTTATTTTTTTTTTTAAACTGGGATGCACATGCACCAGACAAAGTGACTCTCCGTGGCAGGACCAGCATTTCTTATTAGCTCCGGAGATTGTGATAGATAGGAAAGTATCAGGAGCAGATTAATATTATGATAATAACAATAACAGTAGTAACAGGAGCTATCTGATGAACGGCAATATCACACATAAGAAACGAGTGTTATCGCCATTGATAAGGGCATAAGAGTAATGACTGTAGTTATTAGTAGAAGTGAGCGATAGCAGTATAATAACTAAGCAGATATTTATGAATCATGCCGATGTAATGGGGGTCGTTTGGTAATAAATATAGGTAGTAGGGGCAGAGACAGTGAACAATAACTGAGGATGTATGGGGAGTGTGGGCGTGTATTGTTTACATATCGTTATGACAAATAAACAGTTATAAAATTGATAGATAATAGGGAAGAGCACGGATTCTTGAAGCTGGAACTGCTATAACTCACTCAGTCCACAGACACAGTCATGACAGTTTGGAAAGTAATATATTTATACGGTAGTAACAATAGTAGTAGTGACAGTAGACGCAGTAATACCATTTCTACTACTACTACTACTACTAATGATAATAATAATAGTAGTAGTAGTAGTGGTACACTCTCTGAAGGCTTTGCACAAGTGGGTCACTACTTTGTGTCCCTCTCAGCTCTCTGTATCTGAAGGTATTGCACAAAATTCATCACAGTGGTGTCACTAGCTCTCTCAGTTTGCCCCCCCCCCTCCCCTTTCCTTTGGGTCAATGCCTGTGCGCTTGACAGCTTCTGTTCTCTCCACAAAAACATGAGCCATGCGGAACCCCCCCCCCCCCCCCCTTCCTCAAGAATGGTAACTGTCCTCTTGCACTAGGCTAGTTCAAAAAAGCACAAAAGCATGAGTAGGCAGCCAAGGCGCGTGCTCGCCCCAACAGGATGTCGTTCACGTGCGCCGTGTTTGGCCAGTGGTCAGTCAGTGTGCAGACGCACGAGAAACAACAGAAAAGCGCCACCTTGAACTCCACTAACGCCCCTTCCTGCTAAACCCAACAGCAACACAACCCCCCCACCACCACCACACACACAGAACCTAGACCACCTTCTTTCCAAGTGCACCGAGCTCGCGCGCCCAAAGTGCACGCCGATAAACAAACAAGCGCACGCGCAAACAAACAAACAAACAAACAAACAAAACAAAGCCAGAGAAGCGCCACCCACCTTCTGAAACTTTCCTCGTCTGTGTGCGTCCCCCCCCCCTCGTAATCCAGCCGCGCGCTCGAGCAACAAATCAGTGTCCTCTCACATGATGACTTCCTTGCAGACTCCTCTAAAGCCGCGTCTTGTGCAGGAAGATCAAAGCCTGCACGCGGTCCCCCCCCTTGTCTTGTTTTTTAAACCCACCCCCCCCACACACACTCGCGAAGGCGCGCGAGCTTCACGATCGGACCGCTATTGTTGTTCTTTCTTCTTCTTCGTATTGTTATTATTGTCCAGCGTGCGCGCGCGTGTATATCTTCTGTCTGCTGAGGCGTGCGCGCGCGTGTGTGTGTGTGTGTGTGTGAGTGTGTGCAAGCGTGCAGGAGCAGCTCCTCGCGTCTCTCCTGTGTTTGTACTGAAGCGCGCGCTACGCCTCTCTCTCTCTCTCTCTCTCTCTCTCTCTCTCTCTCTCTCTCGCGCGCGCGCTCTCTCGTTGTTGACATTCGCCGAGTGACGTCACCTCCCCTGCCCTCATTCACACACTCTCTCTCTCTCTCTCTCTCTCTCTCTTTCTCTCTCTCTCTCTCTCTCTCTCTGACACACACGGCGCGCGCCTGCGCCGAACGAACGGCGGTAAATAAATAAGTGGAACCGTGAAGTCAGCGAGCGCGCGAGGAAATAAATAAATAAACAAACTATCCGCCGAAACAGCGTGCGCGCGCACCGCAGGCGCGCAGTCGGGGAATGTTTTGAGAGCGAGGAGGCGGGGCGCGCGCAAAAGCGGTTCGAGAATCCGCGCAGCGACGCGGGAGTGACGTCAGCTCACTACAGATTTCATTGATGTCATAGAGCTCCCTGTGTGATCCTCCTGATTTACAGAGTTATAGGTGAAATCATTATCTCTGAACTAACAGGGTTAACTGTAAGATTATATATGAACTCTTTTTGACCCAAGTTAAGAGCAGTGTGAACAGGAGCTGGCCTTGAACATTTGTAGCACCGTCCATGACCCTAAAACATGCCTTAAAATGTGATCATTTACGTGATGGGGGGCAAGGATGTCACGTTCTCACAACGTGATTGTATTGATTGGTCCCCACAACTTAATATATACCTGGACCTTGCATACAAACACATTTTCTCTGTGTTTTTGTTTCTCTGGACTCCTTGGAGGATGATAGAAAGCCCCAAAGGAAAGGTCACAGGGGGCAGAAAGGGTACTTGAACTGCTCAGATCTATATATAGACGTGTGTGTGTGTGTGTGTGTGTGTGTGTGTGTAGATTCTCCTGAGTTATCCTTGCTCGTGAACACACTGTTAGTCTTTGTGTCTAGAACAGTAACCATGGGTGAATCTCTGTTGCTGAAAACGAACATGAAACGAGACATGAATGGACACTGTCCCACTTTAAGACATAATGTACATTCTTCATAGACACCGCTTCAAAACAGCATAGCATTGTCTCCACCAATGTCCAGCCATTATTGAATTGTCCTCTTCAATAATTTGATCTGGGCCGAACTGTGGTGCAGCAGGTAGTGTTGCAGTCACACAGGTCCAGATCCACAGTTCGATTCCCGCTCCGGGTGACTGTCTGTGAGGAGTGTGGTGGGTTCTCTCTGTGTCTGCATGGGTTTCCTTCGGGTGACTGTCTGTGAGGAGTGTGGTGGGTTCTCTCTGTGTCTGCGTGGGTTTCCTCCGGGTGACTGAATGTGAGGAGTGTGGTGTGTTCTCCCTGTGTCTGCGTCGGTTTCCTCCAGGTGACTGTTTGTGAGGAGTTGGTGTGTTCTCCCTGTGTCTGTATGGGTTTCCTCCGGGTGACTGTCTGTGAGGAGTGTGGTGGGTTCTCTCTGTGTCTGTGTGGGTTTCCTCCGGGTGACTGAATGTGAGGAGAGTGGTGTGTTCTCTCTGTGTCTGTGTTGGTTTCATCCGGCTGCTCCGGTTTCCTCCCACGGTCCAAAAACACACGTTGGTAGGTGGATTGGTGACTCAAAAGTGTCCGTAGGTGTGAATGTGTGAGTGTGTGAGTGAATGTGTGAGTGTGTGTGTGTGTGTGTGTTGCCCTGTGAAGGACTGGCGCCCCCTGCAAGGTGTGTTCCCGCCTTGCGCCCAATGATTCCAGGTAGGCGCTGGACCCACCGCGACCCTGAACTGGATAAGCAACCGAACTGCTATAGCAACCGTTCCAAAAGATAGGCTTTGACAGACGCTTGTGCCAGCCTTGACCTTTGAGTGGGTGGAACTGTTCATGAGGAAAACTGAGGAGGAATATCTGGATTCATATTCATATGAATACTGGAGATACATCAATAAGTAAATAATAATAATAAAAAAGACTGTATGATTGTGAGCTTCTACAATTAAACATCTCCAGAGCTCTTCCTGAGGAATTTAGCAATACATATT
Source organism: Hoplias malabaricus (assembly GCF_029633855.1). Taxonomy (NCBI): domain Eukaryota; kingdom Metazoa; phylum Chordata; class Actinopteri; order Characiformes; family Erythrinidae; genus Hoplias; species Hoplias malabaricus. The sequence continues at coordinate 40,101,477 of NC_089806.1, read as the reverse complement.
GCTAAGGATCTGGTGTGTGTGTGTTTTGCTTTCCTGCCCACCATGTTGGACAAACAGACACAAAGTTTATGTCAGGAAGTGTAATTAGGGGTAATGCAAACAGCATGAGAGAGAGAGAGAGAGAGAGAGAAAGGAGAGAGAAAGAGTGAGAGAGAGAGAGAGAGAGACAGAGAGAAAGGAGAGAGAAAGAGTGAGAGAGACAGAGACAGAGAGAAAGGAGAGAGAAAGAGTGAGAGAGAGAGAGAGAGAGAGAGAGAGACAGAGAGAAAGGAGAGAGAAAGAGTGAGAGAGAGAGAGCGAGAGAGAAAGAGAGAGAGAGAGAGAGAAAGAGTGAGAGAGAGAGAGAGACAGAGAGAAAGGAGAGAGAAAGAGTGAGAGAGAGAGAGACAGAGAGAAAGGAGAGAGAAAGAGTGAGAGAGAGAGAGACAGAGAGAAAGAAGAGAGAAAGAGTGAGAGAGAGAGAGCGAGAGAGAAAGAGAGAGAGAGAGAGAGAAAGAGTGAGAGAGAGAGAGAGAGAGAGAGAGAGAGAACAGAAAGAAGTCAAACAGAAAGTAACAGATACATTTTCACAACAGAAACACACTGGACCCACTGACCTCTTCAACCAAAGCACAGCACGGTATGTGTTTCTGTGCAAATGTTTGGGCACGCCTGGTCAAAGGGCATGTTCTGAAAATATACTTCTTTATTAAAATATGTAATAACTCTCTGTGAGGGTCTTTTAGAGCCACTGAACTCTCCAGAGGTCTGGGTCCTAACACAACCACGACTAACCACTTGAGGTGGAATTCCCCTATAAGACGAGCTCTGCAGTCCCACCGACTGAATGCCCCCCAACGAGTGCAGAACGTGTAAAGACTTGTCAAATGCAGTCTAGTCATTTCTTCTTTACTGATGTAACTAGGTACTTAGTGTTCTTCTCCAAGCGTGTTGAGTTATCCATTCACGTGGCAATAGTAGCAGTTCAAAAAGACCGGCTTGTCCTTTTCAGCATCTTTTTCATTTTTAGCTTCTACTCTGCTTCCTCCACAACATCCAGGTCAGCTGCATTCAAGGCCTGGAAATCACCTCCATTTTACGCTTCCATCTTCATGCCACGTAAAAGAACGTAAGAGTAATGTCTAAGTATGTTTTGCACACTCCAGCTGCTTCCCATTAATTTTAGACTGAAGAATATTGTATAAAAACAATGCACCATGTTCTCAACTTAAAGCTTAAAGTTGGAGCTTGGTTCTGAGACCAGTTTTGGCTTCAGTTTAGAGGCGGAGATATGAGGCTAAAGTCCCTAACAAACCCTGGAAGACAATATTCACCCAAGCTATAGTATGAAAGGTCAGTGTTAACTAGGCTGACCAGACGTCCTCTTTTACCCGGACATGTCCTCTTTTTTAGACTTAAAAAAATGGCGGAATTTCACAAACGTCCGGGATTTTGTTTTTCTAGAGCTTACATAGAACTTCGAGAAGTTTTGTTCACAAACTAGTCCCGCCCTCCCCTACTCCGATTGGTTCGCTTGAGTGAGAAGGGGGCGTGGTGAAGTAGCCTAAAATCTTCTGATTGGACGGTCTGACTGTAGAGCTACCGTTATTGGTCGATAACCTTCTCTGTAAACATTTAATTGGTCAGTCTGCACGTCAGTAGTCGTCCAATCTGGTCACCCTAGTGTTGATGTTAAACTGACACTTGTTTTTCTGCTTTCTAATGTTCCACAACTCTTGCTTTCGTTTTTTCTAGGACGCTTGCGTACCTGCTCACTTCCAAATTGCATCTAGGGGTTGGTTGCATTTTGTGCTTGTCATGATTCGAGAGTTTCGGTGGTCGGCCAGGTCTTACCACTCCACTTTCTCTAAGTCATTTCTGTTGGTATCTCTTACCTTTTTGCTTACTTTTCTATGACCTTCCTCTTCCTTTTGCACACACTTCATCATGTCCTTTCTCTTTAGGGACGTCTCCTCTGCTTCCAGGATGATTTGGCTGAATTATTATAATAGTAATAAAATATTAAGGGTGGTGTACGTGGTTCACACAGCACTGCTTTGCAAGGATTAGAATCTCTGCCTCCTTCACACAGTGGTGCAGCGACAGCTCATCCGGCACATGTCAAATCCTGTAGTCGCTGAAAGAGTTGACTCATAACACTCGGGTTCAGCGTCAAATCAAAACAGTCAACCCCCTCTTCACCTGAAATCAAGACAAACGCATCCCCGTGGGTCACGGAGTCAAGCCTCAGCCGCCGATGACTCATTTCTGGGAGATGAATCGACATTGCAGTCGCAGGGAAACGCCGGCGAGCCAGGAGCGAGGAGAGGCAGGTCCCGGCAGAGTCCCAGAAGACGCACGAGCCCAGGGGCAGCCAGGATGGGGCCGAGAGCCAGGGACCGGCGTTACGTCAATGAGCGCTAAAGGAGCCCTCAGGGTACAGAGTGCTAAACCGCCATTCACAACACTGGCAACCTGCTCCAACTCAGACAGCCTGGGTTACCTGCAGTGCCAAGGCCTTCACGTTTGATGAGTGTGTTTGTGTGTGTGTGTGTGCACCCCTACACACTCCTACGCATAAACACAAGACTATAATTCTTATCTAGACTATTATTCTTTGTCATTCTAATGCAGTCAAGCAGTCAAGACGTGTTCTGCACCAGGGCTACAAGGCTAATGTAGCAAGCTAAAAACCACTGTAGACTGAGCTGCAACAGACCTGCTCACGTGGGTTTCTGACATGGTATGATGCACACTTCCAAACATGGGCCAGTTCTGCACAAGCTTTGCACAGTCTAAAAAAAGATTGTAATGCCTTCATCTAAGGAAGCATTACTAAGGTCAGGCGTTGCAGGATACCACTGAATATTTGGCCCAAACGTGGGACATCTACAGTTCTATTAGGGCCCACATGTGGCCTGAAAATATGTTGAATCAGAGTGAGTCTGACTGCCACAACTGAGCCTCGGGTGAGTATCTACCTCATATGAGTCAGATACCAGGTTTAATGTGGAATAAGTCTGGGGCAAATCAACATTTTTCCCATGCCTGGCCCAAATAACATTTTCAAGTGCTGTAACAGGGCTGGAAGTGCCAAACGTGACAGAAAATAGGCCCAAATGTGTCTGTTAATAATAATAATAATAATAATAATAATAATAATAATAATAATAATACAAGCCTTGACAAAGGCATGTAGGCCTACAGGGTCTGTATAGTGCCCTGAACCAGCTGGGCCTGTAGATCCTGCACATTCTTAGGTTGCCAAAGCAAGCATCCACCCTTGTTTGCACTCATTGAAGATATGCTCCTTCAGCCAATTCCCACAGCAGCCAGGGGCAGGGCCAGAAGACCGTCAGCTGCAGGGTAGTGGCAATGCGGATGCCCTCTAGCAACCAATATCAGATGCAAACTAGTAACCACCAAGCTGCTGCTCCCTCAACAGCCATCAGCAAAGATGCCAGTCACCTGGGCCAACACTTCCAGTTCTTGGAGGTGGTGAAAGCAGGCAGGATGCCGCCGAATAGCAGCAGCGAAGACAGGCTCCTCTGGAAAGCAGGTCCGGCCTTTAACACATGAAGTAGCAAACTGCTAACCACCAAACCGCAATGAAGAAATCTTTGTCAGATTTCACAGCAGATATCAGCAGAGGATGCAGATGCAAACCCACCCAGATGCCCACAGAGAAAAAAAAAAGGCAAACAAAACACAAGGAGAAGCGGCATTCAATCGGAGGGATGCCAGTGTGGTCTCGCCTTATGAACTGACGTCAGGAAGACACACTGTTATCTGGGATCACACCGCTCCATCTCACCTCAGAGGTACTGGACGGCACTCCTTTGCTCCAGAGAACCCACTGCCCCAGAGCCAGGAGCTTTGTACCCTTGTAGCTTAGCTGACATTTTGCATTTTGCACTTCAGATACCAAACATGTCTTGGCTGGCAGACTCCATCTGGGGGAAGTTCATTAGATTTTTTTGGCTGAACTTTTGCTTCAAGCTAAAAGTCAAAGGGGTCAGAAATGGAATGTCCCTTGTTTTGGCTTAAGACATCCAGCTAACTTTGTGCCGTGCACCTCCATGCCCTGCAGGCATTTACAAAACCTGCAAATCAACAAAAATGTCAGTCGCCTGCATCCAGACGTGGGACGAAAAACTGAAGAGGCACACACTTTCTTAGAAGAGTACACCTACACAATTCCTCACAGGATGCTCCACCCACCACACACACACACACACACACGCACGCACACACACACACACACACACTCAAAACAAGAGGTCAAATGTTCAAATGCACCCCCGATGGCAGGTGTGTGAAGCAAGAGAGGAATGTGAGATGCCTAGAAAGAGGAGGTCTTTGGCTCTTAGCTAAAGCAGTTGTGTTGCTGTGGTGGTCTAGACCTGTTTACACTGCACTTGTGAGCTAGCAAAACAATCGCTTAGCCATCAATCAAATTAACACAATGTTTCTTTCCCTTACGTCAGATGTGTGGGGATCAGCCAAGACATGTTTGCTTCCTTCTTTTGGTCCTGGAGCTCCAATGCTAATCGCTAACATGCTAATGGCTCAGGACCACCAGGTAGCATTGTGAATACTGCACGCTGCGATTATCCCACCCTTGTCTCAGGCCATATCAGCGGAGTCTTGGTTGCATAATAAGCACTTAAATATAAACATAAGATCAGTTCCATATACGGATCAGCCATAACATTAAAACCACCTCCTTGTTTCTACACTCACTGCACATTTTCTCAGCTCTGTGCACTTTGTAATTCTATGATTACAGTGTGTAGTCCTCTCTGTTGCTCTGTATACTTTGTTAGCCCCCCTTTCACCCAGTGTTTTATTGGTCAGGACCCCCACAGAACCACAGCAGAGGTGGAGTCTCATGATGCACGGAACACACTTGCTCTTTAACTGGGGACAAGTGTAGGCAGCGGTGTGTGTGTTTATGTGGGTGATTGAACGAGGTCTTATAGCTGGAGCCAACACAAAGCCAAAATTAATTTTGGTTTTGGCACCCGACATGTTCTTCAATCAGTCACTTGTGTGTTATTGTTTTATCACCAGACGAACAATGACGTTTCTCAATACACTGAAAATGTGTGTGGTTGTGTGTGTGTGGGAGTGGGTGTGTGAATTTTGCACCGCTGAGCAATTTCCAAAGTCGCTGCCTCACTTTGAAAGCTGTAATCTGCGAATCAGAGACGTGACGTCAAGATTTCCGCAGCATAACGTAGGACTTGCGTTTTTGAAACTTAAAGAATGTCTGGAGTTAATTGAACACTAAAATAAATGGCTATGACCGTCGATTGTGACCTCGTGGACATTTACACATTTCAGTCAAGAGCATGTCCAGTGTATCATTGTTTCCACTGTGGCTTTAAGAGAAATTCCATTCTTTTATTCCCCAAACTTCTTCATAAATAGCTGGCCCATAGAGAGTGGTCTGATGTGGCATGCTCCAAACTAGAAAACTTACCCTTTAAAAAGCTTCAAAATCATTGTGATGCACCACTGAGTTGTAATAGGTAGAACACGGCCTCTGTCATCTTTGCTTTGGGTTCCGTACTGCAGAAACTGCACTATGTAATATTTGGAGGATGGTAGGAAAAAATTAAATTATACTGACAATAAAATCTGTGGGGTGGTATGGTGGCGCAGCAGTGTTGCAGTCACACAGCTCCAGGGACCTGGAGGTTGTGAGTTCGATTCCTGCTCCGGGTGACTGTCTGTGAGGAGTGTGGTGTGTTCTCCCTGTGTCTGTGTGGGTTTCCTCCGGGTGACTGTCTGTGAGGAGTGTGGTGTGTTCTCTCTGTGTCTGTGTGGGTTTCCTCCGGGTGACTGTCTGTGAGGAGTGTGGTGTGTTCTCCCTGTGTCTGTGTGGGTTTCCTCCGGGTGACTGTCTGTGAGGAGTGTGGTGTGTTCTCTCTGTGTCTGCGTGGGTTTCCTCCGGGTGACTGTGAGGAGTGTGTTGTGTTCTCCCTGTGTCTGCGTGGGTTTCCTCCGGGTGACTGTCTGTGAGGAGTGTGGTGTGTTCTCCCTGTGTCTGCATGGGTTTCCTCCGGGTGCTCCTGCTGGTAGGTGGATTGGTGACTCAAAAATGTCCACCTCAATCTGTCACCCTGTGAAGGACAGGTGTGTTCCTGCCTTGTGCTCAGTGATTCCGGGTAGGCTCCGGACCCACCGCAACCCTGAACTGGGTAAGCACTTACAGACAATGAATGAATAAAATCTGTGGACTATTTTGCCACAGAACATCCCATATGTGCACATCCACCATAAATGAACATTCATCCATTCAATCATTTTAAAGGCATCACACACCCACACCCAGTCACTCACACTCTCACACCTGTGGATGATTGAATACACTCACCCTGTCACACCTACAGCTGCTAAACTCTCTACAGGACATCTGGTTCCATTCACCACTGCCGTTAACATCACTGACTAGGCACGTTTCTCGAAAACAAATCAGTGTATTTACGTCTTGATGATTGAAAGTTTGGGGAACATTTTGGGAACGCAGGTGGAGTTTCCCTCTGAGCACAGCAGTCTATTTCCCTCAGCAGGTCTGTTAACTCCCCGAGTAGGATTAAGAGGGATGAATTCCTGCATACACACTATATAATTAGACTCCTATAGGTGGCAACCTATAGCAAACACCATATGTGTGTGTGTGTGTGTGAGGGAATGAGTGTGTGATAGTGAGTGTGAAGTGGGGGTGGGCTAGAGTGGGGGTAGATGTAGAGGTAGAGTTAGAGATCCAGAGAGAGGGAGTGTAAAGTGAGAAGGGTGTGAGAGATGACTCATCGCTTTTTGGAGGTCGAGTCGAGTAGAGTCTGAGACTCATCCGCTTCACCGGGGGCCTCCTGTCACCGCAGACATAGTTCAGCAATCACCTTCACACCCACACACTGCTTTCCTCTGTCTTTCTCACACACACACACACACAGTAAGACAGCTACAAGTTTACAAGTAACGGATCATTAAACTTTTCACACACTGATCTCAGGGTTGTTGAGTAATCTTAAGCACATTTACAGTGAGAAGAGTCACACATTCAGACCCTTGTTTTTGTCATTGGATCAGTGCATATATCCACTTCCTGTTTACTCACAGTCTCCTTTGATCTTATACCTTCAAAGTCATATGCAAAACGTTGGTTAAACTGCATGCTATGCTGAAGTCTCTGTTATATCGTGTGCATAAAAGGAATTTCTTGCAAATTTACTGCACAACTCTATACATTTTGCCACCCGTGGGTGCTCCCAAGAAGAGCAGTGGTCTTAGCACTTGCCCTGTCACTGACGATGTGTCAGCCATTTGAGGACAGGAGCCCACAGCTGCACGGTGGGTCTAGGGCCCTGCCTGTCAGTGCAGGTCAGAGTGAGGGTGTTTCAGCTGACGTGACAGATCTGCGGTGTTATGTTTTCATGTGTCTTAGAGAAAGCACATGTTTAATTGTAACTGTTGCAGCTTGATGATGTTGAGTGTGTTTATGTGCATTTAATAATTTGATAACTGCACAATATACACAGACAGTACTGTGCAAAGGTTTTAGGCATGAGAAATTGAGATTTAAAAAGCTATTTATCTGAGCAGTGAGTGTTTATTTGCTAAAAAAACAAACAAACAACAAATAACACCCAACATTAGAATGAAACCAAATGACATTATTCAGTGTAATTTTCTGTGTGTGAATGTGTTGTTTTACCTTTTCCCAAATCTCTCCTTGTGAAGTCTGTGAGGAGTGTGGTGTGTTCTCCCTGTGTCTGCGTGGGTTTCCTCCGGGTGACTGTCTGTGAGGAGTGTGGTGTGTTCTCTCTGTGTCTGCGTGGGTTTCCTCCGGGTGACTGTCTGTGAGGAGTGTGGCGTGTTCTCCCTGTGTCTGTGTGGGTTTCCTCCGGGTGACTGTCTGTGAGGAGTGTGGTGTGTTCTCCCTGTGTCTGCGTGGGTTTCCTCCGGGTGACTGTCTGTGAGGAGTGTGGTGTGTTCTCTCTGTGTCTGTGTGGGTTTCCTCCGGGTGACTGTCTGTGAGGAGTGTGGCGTGTTCTCCCTGTGTCTGCGTGGGTTTCCTCCGGGTGACTGTCTATGAGGAGTGTGGCGTGTTCTCCCTGTGTCTGTGTGGGTTTCCTCCGGGTGACTGTCTGTGAGGAGTGTGGTGTGTTCTCCCTGTGTCTGCGTGGGTTTCCTCCGGGCGACTGTCTGTGAGGAGTGTGGTGTGTTCTCTCTGTGTCTGCATGGGTTTCCTCCGGGTGACTGTCTGTGAGGAGTGTGGTGTATTCTCTGTGTCTGCATGGGTTTCCTCCGGGTGACTGTCTGTGAGGAGTATGGTGTGTTCTCTCTGTGTCTGCATGGGTTTCCTCCGGGTGACTGTCTGTGAGGAGTGTGGTGTGTTCTCCCTGTGTCTGCGTGGGTTTCCTCCGGGTGACTGTCTGTGAGGAGTGTGGTGTGTTCTCTCTGTGTCTGCATGGGTTTCCACCGGGTGACTGTCTGTGAGGAGTGTGGTGTGTTCTCTCTGTGTCTGCATGGGTTTCCTCCGGGTGACTGTCTGTGAGGAGTGTGGTGTGTTCTCTCTGTGTCTGCATGGGTTTCCTCCGGGTGACTGTCTGTGAGGAGTATGGTGTATTCTCTGTGTCTGCATGGGTTTCCTCCGGGTGACTGTCTGTGAGGAGTATGGTGTGTTCTCTCTGTGTCTGCATGGGTTTCCTCCGGGTGACTGTCTGTGAGGAGTGTGGTGTGTTCTCCCTGTGTCTGCGTGGGTTTCCTCCGGGTGACTGTCTGTGAGGAGTGTGGTGTGTTCTCCCTGTGTCTGCGTGGGTTTCCTCCGGGTGACTGTCTGTGAGGAGTGTGGTGTGTTCTCTCTGTGTCTGCATGGGTTTCCACCGGGTGACTGTCTGTGAGGAGTGTGGTGTGTTCTCTCTGTGTCTGCATGGGTTTCCTCCGGGTGACTGTCTGTGAGGAGTGTGGTGTGTTCTCTCTGTGTCTGCATGGGTTTCCTCCGGGTGACTGTCTGTGAGGAGTATGGTGTATTCTCTGTGTCTGCATGGGTTTCCTCCGGGTGACTGTCTGTGAGGAGTATGGTGTGTTCTCTCTGTGTCTGCATGGGTTTCCTCCGGGTGACTGTCTGTGAGGAGTGTGGTGTGTTCTCCCTGTGTCTGCGTGGGTTTCCTCCGGGTGACTGTCTGTGAGGAGTGTGGTGTGTTCTCTCTGTGTCTGCATGGGTTTCCTCCGGGTGACTGTCTGTGAGGAGTGTGGTGTGTTCTCTCTGTGTCTGCATGGGTTTCCTCCGGGTGACTGTCTGTGAGGAGTGTGGTGTGTTCTCCCTGTGTCTGTGTGGGTTTCCTCCGGGTGACTGTCTGTGAGGAGTGTGGTGTGTTCTCCCTGTGTCTGTGTGGGTTTCCTCCGGGTGACTGTCTGTGAGGAGTGTGGTGTGTTCTCCCTGTGTCTGCGTGGGTTTCCTCCGGGTGACTGTGAGGAGTGTGGTGTGTTCTCCGTGTCCCCGTGGGTTTCCTCCCACGGTCCAAAAACACACGTTGGTAGGTGGATTGGTGACTCAAAAGTGTCTGTGAGTGTGTGTCGCCCTGTGAAGTACTGGTGCCACCTCTAGGGTGTATTCCTGCCTTTTGCCCAGTGATTCCGAGTAGGTTACGAAACCCTGAATTGGATAAGCAGTTTCAGACAATAAATGAATGAATCCAGTACGTAGTTTTAGCGGTTAATAAACAATGATTTTAAATAATGTGTGCTGTTGATTCAAAGACATTCATGCAAATCAAGGAGAATCTGAACAAAACATTGTTCTTCAAATTCACTGTCACCTACTACTGGGGTTAAAGATAACCTTACTACAAAGACTGTGATTGGTCAGTAGTCAGACTGACATTGTTTATGTTGAACATGAACTCCTCTTCTCTGCGCTATAGGCCGATTCCACAATCCACTTATAGGGTTCGCATCGACAAATTGCCTGCGGTGAAGGTTTGACACAAAAGTATATGTTCCTCCCCTTTCCTCTTTCTGTATAATGCTACCCTACATGGGCATATGTATATGAACATGTGATAAAACAGACCTGAGGGTTTGCTTTTCTCCTCCAAATGTGTTTTGCCGTCCAATGACATTGCACCATTAAGACAGTGAAAGAGACATTAAAGATGATAGAACATGAACGCCAGTGCCAGTGCCTCAGTAGAGTGTATGACCCCGTACTCACTGATCGAGCTCGGAGCTGCTACATCTTTCTTCAATGACAAAGGCATCAGCAGAAGACATGGCAGACAGTGAAGGAGCAGCTTGTTGAAGAGAGGTGTTCTCTAGTCAAACAGATCATCGCTCTCACACCTCCACTGCTCACACGGCGAGGTGTGAACGCACCACAGCGCAAGTTAAACACGGCCGTTTCACTCACACTCTTCATGAGGGGGCGAGATAGAGGGAGTTTTACCGCTTAAACAGAACACGGCTCACAAAGGGATATTAAATCATGGAGGCCTCACATCTAATCTTATACAATATAAATTAATAAATATCAAACTAGTAGGATGTGTTTTTATTTATTTATTTATTTATTGTTGTGTCATCTGATGTTTGCCTTCTCTTGCTGTGTCCGAAAAGGCTCCCTGTTCCCTATTCCCTACATCACTAACTATATAGTGCACAATTATAAGGAACTCACTTCAGGAGAGGAGGGAATGATTGTAGATACTACATTATACACAGCTTTTAATCAAACAATGCAGTGGATTATGGGCATCTGCAAAGGTTGCACACTACTTTTGTGGTGCACTGTGGGATTGTATGAAATGGCGGAACACCAAAATAGTAAATAGGGAACAGTTTTGAACAAAGCGTCTGTATCGTTTTTTTTTTTTTTTTTTTTTTTGTAATAATCTGACTTTAACAGCTTAATTATTACAACAATATAAACATTTATAATTCATAATAATTTTATTTGCCATATCTTTATACATCATTATTACTATTTTGATGTATTTTGTTCGGTTTTTCTTAGTCATCGCTAACTCCGCCCACCATCTCAGTAAGTATCCTCCGACCAGGGCTAAGCCAACACTCTGAAGTACCTTTTACCTTAAAATTACAGTTTTAAAATCATTGTGGCGTGAGGGAGAACGAGACCGTTGTCATGGCTACTCTGGGCGCAGGCACTGCTGAAACTGCACTAAGTATCTAATGAAGGAGGGTAGTTAAACACCCCGTCCCTGCACTATACAACTGTAGTTCACAGGAACAAAAAGAACATACCCTACCTAGTGTTCTTTTATAGCTGCCGGATATAGGCTCGACACACTTGGAGGAGACCAGTAAACACCAATCCCATTACATCAGTTAATAGATGCCTTCATTGGCTGATGATGCAGAAGAAGGAGGACAGAGATCAAGGCCAGTTGTGCTCTCTGAGAGTCCAGACTACAGATGGCAGCGGCGTCTCTCGGGATCAATCCACAGCAGTGGCTGATGCTTATTTGTGCCACTTGGAAGCCCCCATTGGTTATGGTTTTATAATAAACCAACCCCCCACGACCCCCTCCTCGATTAGGTTTATTCAGTTGTCATATTAAAGAAATAATATCTATAATGTTTAAACAGCACTCACGGTTCGTTATAACAATACGCTTCTGAGGATAACGTGGTACACAATGCTCTCACGTGACTGGAACAGAACGAATGCAAACGTCTGAATGGGAAAAGTGTGATGCGTCTCTGAAAGTCGAAAAAAGAACATTGTCTTATTTTAGAAATGAAAAAGAATCATAAAAACATGTACATCTCCAGACTGGAAGTTTATGAAGTGCTTCCTGGGGAGAGATTTCCACTCCTGCTTTAATAAAGAGTGACACCTCCGGCGGCACAAGCTCTTTGTCTCTTACGATGTGTGTGTGTGTGTGTGAGAATGCAAGTGGGAAGCCATTCATTCAGCGGCCCCTCGCTAACAGCCGGGGATTCATTCTGATTAATGAAATAACAGATCTGGAGCGCATGGCAATTTATAGAGCGATATCCAGATCTTCTGACCCAAATTCGAGCCCATCGCTAAAAACCGCTACTAGTTTCTCTCTCTCCATGCCACAGCCATAGCCTATTTCCAGGCAGTTGCCATGGTTACTGCGAGTGCGAGATAAGATCCGAGCGCAAATTCCAAGTGAACTTTTCCTTCGCCTTGAAAGACAGCGTGAAAAGAAAGAAAGAAAAGGAGGAGGACGACCATGATGAAACCTTCAGGAGTGTGAGGCACGCCACAGAGAGCACATCTCCAAAGCTACAATTGACACTGAACCACCGGCACAAAGCAAAACAGCTCTATTGTGTCTCGGTCCCACTGCTTACCCAGAGATTGCATCATTCCAATCAATATGAGTGGTCCTATTGCACCGCACTGACCACTGTGGGTGTAAACACCGAGGCTAGTCAGACAGAAGGCAAGTTCAACAGACTTCCAGCAGGCCTCGTCCCATGTCTGTTTGTTTCTCAGAGGCAGGGAGACGTACGCTGTACGTATTTCTTCTAAAACAAAGCATATATAGAGGTCTTTGTGCTTAACATGGCTGTGAGGATCTGATTGCAGGCAGATTCTTGGCACTGGGCTTGGTGACTTTAGCCTCATTACAAAACACAAAACATCTTTTTTTTTTTTTTACATCTGCAAAGTGCTTTGAGCAAAACACCACAAGGACCAAGCCGCACAGAAGCTTTCTCCCCACAGATCAGAATGACCGGTTTCAGCGCCTGTTCCTTTAAATGATAACGAGCCATTCGCTGTTCACCCCGCCCCTGAGTGCACAGCAGTGGGAAGGTTTTTAGCTGTTTTTGCTTCTCAAGAAAGTTCTCTTTCTTCTGTGTTCTCGTTTTCCCCGTAAATGCAGGTGCAGTGCTGTGATTGGAGAAACCCAGGCGAGGGGGCGGGACGATCCTGCAGTGTGTGAACTCTACGTCAGACGCAGGACAAGCTCAGAACGCTCATTTCATCCCAGGTTCTTACGACTTAGGCAGGACACACAAACTTAATGTGTGGTCTTGATTCACAGTGTGTGGGTTGGTGGGCTGCAGATCCCCTCATTCAGATGCCAACAAGTTATTTTTAATTAATAAGTCCCCACTAATGATAAGGGCAATGCCCAAGTCATTCTAAATTTAATGTATTACACACATTAATACATTTGGTTTGCTTCTGCATTTGTAAACTAGCGTGAAAAAACATTAAATACACGTCTGCTCAAAAAGTGTTTGAAGTCTGAAGCTCCTCCCACCTTCAAGATACATCATCAGGAGGGAATTACACAGAGCAAAATATCAGAGCAGTGTGACTAATGCTGAAGGTTAGAGTTCAGCTTGGGGGCACTAAGTGAAGCCAATGTTACAATAACATCAAACACACACACACACACACACACACACACACACACACTAAACTTAATCTTAAACCAAGATTAAAACATGTCTTCACTTTAAAATGTGGGGTCCCCACAAAGAAGACACCAAAATGTGTGTGTGTAAACAGGCTTTGCTTCACACAATGTGATATATTCCTGGTACACACACACACACACACTTCTGAGAGGCGCCTTTCAGAGCTTGGTTTGAGAATGACCGCATCTCATCCAAAACAATACACACTCTTCCCTCTCAACCTCTGAGGGCAGAGTCACAGAGGACAATAAGAGGAGGGTTACATCACAGCTCTCTGAAAGAGCACTCATTCAGTAGAGTTACGGTGACCCATCATGTTCCTCCTGAAACACACACACACACACACACACACACACACACACACACCTGGGTTTGCCCAGTCCGAGCCTAGAACGCCCTGCACTTCTATTATTACAGCTCGTGTGTAGTGCTTCACTGCAGCAGACATGACACGATGCACTCTACCCACAGTGTGATTCACTTCCTGACACAAATTGGTATTATTTACAACATGTTGCAGGGGGTGGGGGAACTGAGGCCGAATTGCCAGTGCGTTATGAATATGTGACGTAGTAATGAGCTAAACACGCCAAGCTAAGCTCATGTATATGATGTAAATAAAGTCATAGGAGCAGGCCCTCTGTACTCAGACAAACCAGCATTTTGTTCTCACTCCACAAACACCTACCTTTATATGTGATGCTAAATATGACATTATCCCCAAAACATATTCTAATAAAGCAGCCTAAGCCTAAATCTGACTGCAAACCTATAGCAAAGCAATGTTTATTGATAGTCAGAAAACATGTTATTTCTTACTAATTGAAGGAATAAGGTTTAAAAGACCGTTGGTCCCCCCCAGCGGTGTTGGGAAACTCTAATAGGCGTCTTGCCTGTGACGTAGACGGTGGACAACAACTCTAGAAGCTGCACTTAATTTAATGCAAAATGAGGAAAAGGTGTGTTGTTTTTGGCTGCAATCATTCAATGTACAGTGGGACATCTGTGAACAAATGGCCCAAAGATCCCACAATATCCAGAAAATGGACTAAATTTGTCAACTTTAAACGGGCACTTTGGAAAGGACCCTCCGCTCACTCCGTTATCTGTAGCTCATTTCACTGGCGCTTTTCCAACAATATGGGCCTGTAAGGACACCAACGAAAGGTGTTCAAGAGCCTCTGTAACATGGAGGTAAACAGGGTAAGGACACTCACTTCGCCTGTTTTAGTTGGTGTTAGTTAACGTTAGCTTGACTTGCTAAACTCGGTGTCTCAGATTATACTCGGCTACGTAGCTGCATTACGGAGGTTTATAGTGTCGGATGAATTCGAGTTCGACTTCGATCACATTTACGAGAATAACGGTAGCTCTACATTTGAGTGTAGCTTATTGCTAGGATACTGTCATGAATAATGTTGGTTATTTATCTAGATACTGTCATAACAGTCAGTCATAACGGTGTTTTACCGCGGCGTTGTTCAGCTGTTGTCCACCAGTGACGTCACGGTCGCGTTCAAGAATTTCCGTAGGGAGCTCGGGTTTTTCCGTCAATTTAATAAAATTGTCAGTTTTAAAGCAAATTAAGCTGCTATTTTCATTTTAATTCATACTTATATCTGTCAGTAACTACAATAATGTGAAATATTCATGGAGGTCCATTAAGTGGTGCTTTTAAAGAACACGTCTTGGTGTTTGGGTTGCATCTTTACATTAAACTCCAAATATTCTTACAAAATTATATACAAATCCTGAGAAATGTATGGAAGGCCCATAAAACAGACTGACAAAGGATAAGAGCAACTAAAATCACTAAAAATAAAACATTCAGGTCCAAGCTATACTCCATAAAATCACAGCACATTAACGCTTTACACACATTTATGTCTATGATTGGAAATATATGAATATACTTAAATGCCTGCCCTGAATATCATTTAAGAGCAGAATTAGGGACAAAAGCTTTATTTCTTTGTTTGAAGGAATCTACACGAGTTCAGAGTCCTGTTCAGTGAAACCGAAGTCTCTATCTCCCTCTTGTGGCGAAAACTAAGAACACAAGAAAAGAGCTGAACAAATTCTTGCGGTTCACACTTTTAACCAGCCCCATTCACCACACAGTGCCCTAAAATTAAAACATGATTCATATAAATCAAAAGAAAAACGTTTTGTTTGTGTATGAAATTGGTCGCAATGTACCAGGGTTTATTTACAAAATGGAAAGCAATGTTTGGCTTGTTTAAACCCCCCCCTCAGCAATGATGTAGCATTTTGCTAACAGCAATAAATGCCTATGGAAAGTGGGGCATAATGTGCTTAGATAATGTAGCTGAATTTGTAAATAAGGTCAAATTGTAAAGTTATTTGCTAAAATCTTATCTTTAAGAACAGTTTTTTAAAGCTTACTGAGGTATTTCTGTGTAAATATACATTCTAGTATTTACAAAAACTATTTGGGTGACTATTTGTATGCTAACAATGTTAGCCTTGTAGCTCTAGCTATAAAGGAGCGAAACTTGGAGTCACGGACAAAACCTTTGGCCGACTGACTACATCTGGGGTCTGTAGAAGATCATGTAAATTTGATGTTTTGCCAAACTACTCCCCTCTTCTCGGTCCAAGATGCACTACTTCTCCACACTTCTTGAATGGCGTGGGTGGACGTTTTTTTCCCCGCCTACGGTAACAGCATTATGCAGTTTTTCCACATCCAGAACCAATTTCAGTAATTGCCCATTAGGGAAACTGGAAGCAGCCCCCAGTTCTATGGTGTTCAGTTTGGGAAGCATTTCAGAGAATTAGATAAAATTCAGCTGCGTAACAACAGGCAACCTTCTGAACTCCTGCTTTGGAGACGGCTGTTTTATCACGGATTTCCCATAGGAAGTCAATGTGCTTTATTTTATTCCTTTCCCAATGCAAGGGGGTCATTTAATTTCTCCTCAAGCTTCTCCTTAATATCGTCCCTTCTCCTGTAAAGTTAGTATTTTGGAGATTCTCATTGGACAGTGACAAGTTTGTACTATACCTGATTTGTCAATATCTTTACCATTTAAGCGTTTATGGTAAATGTTGGTGGTTTGTTGGTGGTGATACCACCGAAAGTGAAAGGGAGGACATTTTCTCTCACCGTCTACCAGTTGTCTCTGTTCTAGACAGTTAATCTTGCCTCTGAATATCAGTCTTTCGAACATCAAGTACTGTTCTGTACAGTACTCCCTCTGTTGGCTTAACTGTAGAAGCTGCAGTTCAATCTCTATAGGTTCTGAGAGGGCTAGCTCTCATTAAGTGAGGCAAGTTCAAAATGGCCCCTCCTGAACATTCCCTACATTGCACACAGTATAGGGCTCTGTTACAGGGAACTGAGTTCAGGACGGTAGCGAACGGTTTCAGACTACAAACTCATTAGTGTGCAATGGCAGGAAATTATCAACACTGTTTAAATGTTATTTAAATATTAAGTTTACGCTAAAGCAGCACTTGACTTCTCTAATGCTTTTGTGGCTGATTGCAATCAAATGCTCCCAGCATTGTTCCAACACCTACAGTACAGTCTTCCCAAAAGCCAGGGAGAACTATTACTGCACTGAAGAGAACACAATACTCTAGGTGTCAGAGGAAGTCTGCAGAAATTCCATTAAAGGAACGTTATGTAATATTTTTTTTACCTTAAAATTACAGCTTCAAAACCACCGTAAAGCCTCACTGACCCGTTATTGCTACTCCAGGGTTAGGAGCAGCACTGTTGTAGAAACTGCACTCTAAATTTTGGAAGAGGGTTGAGAAACTCAAACCCCTCCACATCAATTTCAGTATATTGTTGTAAAAATGAACTACACTAGTGAGAGTACCAGACACTTACCTATTGCTCCTTTAATGCCAAGCCATTAAGACAAAACAAGACAGTAAAGAGCCTGGGCTGCACAATGTCCACCTGTCCATTTTATTTCAAGATGCAATCTTCTTTGTAGTCCCACTCCCAGTAGCTTAAGAAATCAGACGTCTTTATGTACAGCACGTGGTACAGAAACTCATCCTACAAATGGAACTCCGGGAAGAATCTAAACAAAACAGCTGGTACACAATAATACCATACTATATTGCTGACCAAAAAAAAAAATAGTAATAATAATATTAATAATAATAACAACAAGATGGATTTGTGTGTGTTTGTGTGGTGGGGGGAAACATACATTGTGAAGCACTCAAATCATCATTTCCTGCTCAAGAACCTCTCGGGGGGTGATAGGGGAGGGCAACAGGTGAATGTGCAAAACGAAGGAGGGTCCAATTATAAATGACAAGTAAAATGAAAACGCACAAACTGCGGTGGGACGTAACTAAAGACGGACTGAATTGACACAGAGGAGGGGGACGAGGGGCGTAATTGTGCCTCTGTGATTTCTGCAGCATATCGACAACGTCAACTCGGCCAGGCGAGACTCGTCTAGACTCTCCTGGCATGACTCAGCTTTCCTGATTCGGTTCCTTTGCATATGCATGCCTTTTCTAAAAACAGAACTAAAAGAATAAAAAAAAAGCCACTCATGCACACCAGTTATACTGTTAATTATGTTAATTATGCGGAATGAGCCCATTTCAATTAAAAACGCCTCCCGTCTCCGTAATGCAACTAACCAGGTCAAGTAAATGCAAGCAATTAAAACTCTAAGGCAACATGTGAACTAAGAATACCCCAAAACAGAGCAGGGCAGGAGGAGTCTTCATGAAACTACAGCTTCTACCCCCTGACACCTGCGTGGAAACCACCAAAGGATAAATAAACAGAAACACCCGACGAATACTGAAGTCTTGACACAGCCATTTGGGCTTTACAATCTCTACAACTTTCCTCGTGTGTGTCGGCCGGCTCAGCCTGCCCTGACTGGCCTTGGGCCGATGGGAGGTTTGACATTAAAAGAAACGCTAAAAATGTATTAAAAGCTGAGTGACATATTTCATCTTCCTGTGCGTCTAAAGTCGTTTATACAGAAGGTGTATTTTCCCTCGTTTTTTAAAACAGATGCAGGGGTGATGTTCAAGGCATAAGCAAAATACATCCCCCGTATTAGTTATTATATTTTTTTCTCCAACATTAAAATACCTTTCATAGGCAACAATTAGAATATCTTAGATACGTAGTTCTGTCTCACTCTTTTTTTTTTTTTGCATAAGGTTAAAAATGAAAATACACTCAAAAAAAAAAAATATGGAGATTAAAAACTGAATAACATTACTATAGGACCTATGTAACTTAAAACCACTTCGCGTTCACATTCTCAAGGATCGACAGCCAATGAAAAGGGCCGGATCCGATCCTCCAGGGAAATTCTGGGACGTCAGGAGGGAGAGGAGGGTCGATTATATATAAATATATAAGCGAACGACATCCCCAGGGAAGGGGAAGACCTTTAGGGACGAAGACAGACATGCGTCAATGCGTTCCTTCCTGACCTCTGATTGGACACTCCACTTGGTGCCGCTAAAAACGAACAAAAGGGGGGCCCCCCCTTGGTCTTGAAAATGAAGCGCCCCCAGTTAACGTGCGAGACTGCAGACTTTGGTTCATTAAGACCACCAATGGGGCACTACGCTGTGTACAGACGGACTGCTCTCTTGTCCCATACTGGGATGCAGTGACTGAACTTGCCCAGCGTCAGTCACTTGGGAAGAAGTTGATTGCTTGACCCACATGCTCCTGACCCCTTGCTGGGCTCAAATAAGGCAGGGGGCGGCATGCTCGTGCACGGGGGAGGGGTTATACTCCGCGGGTCGAGTGGAAAACCTGGGTAGACTTTTGATGTGGGAATAATATCGGCTCATGGAGGTGAGATGAAATTTACCAGGGTGAATGAGAGAGAAAGTAGGTGTAAGAGAGGCAGTCTGTCTGTGGTGCATTTCAGGGGCTGCTTTAGGGAGGCAGAGGGGGGCTGGTTTTTGGGGCGCATCACGACGTGCCCTGTCTCTTCGGCTGCTGAGCGCGGATCAGCTCCAGCTGCTTCTTGCACTGCTGGTAATAGGTGGACAGGCTTTTGTTCTCTTCTAGAAGCTTCTTGTGCTCCTGGACTAGGCGAGACGTGTTCTGCTGGTCCTTCTCGTCCTGATCGAGCTCTGCGATCAGCTCATTCCTACACACGAGAGAGAGAGAGAGAGAGGTGATCAGAACGTTACCAGAGTGAGGGAGGGATCATGTTTCCATCCAAAATTTTCACAAATATATGCAGAAAACATTGTTTCCATCCACTACACTTTTGCAAATAAACTTCAGAAGACAGGTTCCATAGTAAGAGGGCAGCACTGAAACAAGAGAGGAGTAGATCCCAGTGGGTTTTCACTTTGAAACAAACACATTTCATATTTAAGTTTAATATTTACTGTTCGAAGCTTCTGTCTCTTGTCTGTTGTATAGTTCTTGGTTTTAAACGATTGAAAAGAAAGTAATGTGTGTATAGTACAGGGTGGTGCAGCAGGTAGTTGTTGCAGTCACACAGCTCCAGGGACCTGGAGGTTGTGGGTTCGAGTCCCGCTCCGGGTGACTGTCTGTGAGGAGTGTGGTGTGTTCTCCCTGTGTCTGCGTGGGTTTCCTCCAGGTGCTCTGGTTTCCTCCCACAGTCCAAAAACACATTGGTAGGTGGATTGGCGACTCAAAACTGTCCGTAGGTGTGAGGGTGTGAATGAATGGTGTGTGTGTGTGCGAGTGTGTGTTGCCCTGTGAAGGACTGGCGCCCCCTCCAGGGTGTATTCCCGTCTTGCGCCCAATGATTCCAGGTAGACTCTGGATCCACCGCGACCCTGAACTGGATAAGGGTTACAGATAATGAATGGATGGTGTGTATAGTACATAAATAAACCCAGGTGGTGGTGTGAAAACAGAGGGGTGTGAAAACGTGGAGAAAAATCCTTTTCCATTGCACTTTTTTGCATATCGGCTTTAGACAGAGCCTAAATTTTAAAACATTTTGCAATATTTGGATAGGGTGGCGCAGCAGGTAGATGTCTCAGTCACACAGCTCCAGGGACCTTGAGGTTGTGGGTTCGAGTCCCACTCTGGGTGACTGTCTGTGAGGAGTTGCTGAGTTCTCCCTGTGTCTGCGTGGGTTTCCTCCAGGAGTGTGAGAGTGAATGCGTGAGTGTGTGTCACCCTGTGAAAGACCGGTGCCTTCTCCAGGGTGTGTTCCTCTCTTGCACCCAGTGATTCCAGGTAGGCTCCGGACCCACCGCGACCCTCAATTGGACAAGGACTTGCAGACCATGAATGAATGAACGAATTAATATTTGGATGTTTTTGTTTGATGCACATTTTCATAATTCGCCAAAACTCAGTGGATGGAAAACCCACTACTGAAAGATGGAGAGACTTTTAAGCAATAATTCAGCACCCCTAATTTTAAATGCTGTAACCCTGTCAGCTGAGTCTGGTTTGCAAAACTCAGCTTTGATCATTTCAAAATCCATTGAAAATAAACCATACTGATATAAGAGACATTTTGGGAAAAACAAACCAAGTCATTTTTGAATTGTGCTCAAACAAGAGAAGAACCTCTACCTGGTCACAACATTGTTTCCATACATTTGTGACAAGAAATAAAGCAATTTGCACAAGGGGTTAATATTCATCTTTCATAACCAGTCTGCTACGTTTAGCCTCTTATTTCTGGTGCTGAACTAAAAGAGACAAATTACAGACCCCAGGCTGATCAGCTACATTTAGAGTAAATACAATTTCTGAAGCAAAACTCAAAATACATCAAAATAAATCTGAAATTACATTTAGAGAACAACTACCCTTCGGTTTATGAATATTTCATACACTTGCGGAACTCGTATGTAATGTGCGCTGGCAGCAGTTTGACCAGAGTGTGTGAAAATGCTCCCACACAGACACATACCAGCAGATTCCTTTTTCAAGTCATTCTCTATAAATACAGAATGAGCTATTCAGTCTTAACTCTGCCAGTTGCTCCACTAGCGCCTGTTGGAGCTGCTTAAAGACTTGGGGAGGTGGTGTGTGTGTGTGTGTGTGTGTGTGTGTGCGCGCGCGCGCGAGCGAATGTGCTTGTCCTGCTCGTCTCCAGCTCAGATGTAATTGAGATGTTGACTCCAAAATCACAGTCACTGCAAACCTACTGGTCCTGTACATATCGTATATAGTGCAAATTAAACCCCACACGACCTGACGTCAACACATGATTGGCTCAAACGGACTGTGGTGGTGCAGGGCAAGAGTACGGCGATGTACAGTTTGGGTTGTGTACTTGTGCAGAGTGCCTTAGCTCTAAGAAGACTTCACTGTGAATAAGGACCTCAAACAGTAGTTTCTTTGTGGTAATGGAAGGATGGGCAAAACCGGTCTGAGCTTTTAATCGCACGTGAATGTGTTTGTGAATGATCCGTCAGGAGAAGCGGATGAGGATGTGTGGGTAATTAAAAAAAAAAAGCATCACTCACTTTCTCTGGATGAGCAGAGCGATCTCTGTCTGCACTTTCAGATACTCCTGTGCCATCTTACAGTGCTGCTCAAACACCGCCATCGACTCCTTTGAGTTCGGACATGGGGCAAGGGGCTGTGAATCACACACACACACACACACACACACACACACACTCGTGATTACTCATACACATGCACACAATCATTAATCAGCTTCAGAGCTTAAAGCTTGTTAGCCTGTAATGCAAAAAGTGTATTTATATCAGATTGTCTGCACTTTCAAAACTACACGCCAGAAATAGCTAAAGCGGTGGTGACCAATGCTGCATGTAGCCATTTGCTGCTGCTGCGTATTTATAAGAACTTTCCGTAATGTAAATAGCCTCGTTTTCGGAGTCCGTAACAAGCCGTAATCCTGTCTTGATTGAATTTGAAGCCTTATTTTTCCGATGCGATTGGCAAAAAGAGAGCGGAGACTGTAGCAGGAAAGCAGTTGCCAATGAGATCGATGCGAAGCTGAACCTAAACTGCTTCAAGAGTGAAATCTTTCTTGAAACACACAGCACTACACAGTTTGCTTCATCTGCTTTAGACAACTCCGCCAGCTCCCGTACGGCTCACCAATAAAACATCTAATTGAATCTGATAAAAACAGAGCGAGGAAAGAAACTGCAGAGCCAGGAGAAGTATAAAAAACAGCTCTGTCTTACAAGGCCTGGGGCATAAATAACCATGAAACTGTGTAGAATCAAATAAAACAAATACTACGAAAAACAGCAGACGCTGTGGAGAATTTTCCCTACTGGAAATACTTATTATGACTTATTTATGCCCTGTAATAATCCACGGTTTTAAATGTAAAAGTAAATAAACCATAACACGAACGTATATTATTCAGCGTTGTTTAAAATTCATTTAAAGGTTAAAACACTATCCCTTAGATCTTTGTTTGTAACCGCACTGAGAGGGAGTAAAAGCCTACAATAACAGAAAAAGGTCCTGTCTAGCCAACGGCAAAGTTACATCTCTTAATACAGTACGCTGTTTATATGCTTACAACAGAAATGGACGTAAGGCTGAGGTTGTTTATTGAGACTGTACCTGTAACTGGTGATCCAGTGTCAGATAGGCCATGGGGATGGAGTTATCAGAACCATTAGTGTCTATGAGAAGAGAGAGAGAGAGAGAGAGAGAGAGGAGAGACAGAGAGAGAGAGAAGAGAGAGACAGAGAGAGAGAGAGAGAAGAGAGAGAGAGAAGAGACAGAGAGAGAGAGAGAAGAGACAGAGAGAGAAGAGAGAGAGAGAGGAGACAGAGAGAGAGGAGAGGAGAGACAGAGAGAGAGAGTTTATAATAAAATAAAAAAGCAGCTCAGGACTGCAACACTGCTCCTAGAATTGAAAGCCCCAAAAATGAAAGGACTTTAATTTGTACACAACTTGTTATCCTGGTTATCTCTCCCATCTCCATTTCGCAATATAAGCAGTGCTTTCAATGTGTAGTGGCCTCGGATAACCACAGACAGTCTGCAAATAACCCTGGCTCATCACTGTTAATGAGAGACAGAGCGAGCGAGAGAAAGAGACTGATGAGGCTTACGTAACGTCTACAGCCCTGAAAGATCCTTTAGGACACTAACTCTCGCTCCTGTACAGAGGCTATAAAACTGAGGGAGTCTGGATCAACAAAAAGACTTCATGTGAGGTATTAAGGAAGCCACACTAAGGATCAGTTTTATTAGTAATGTCACGTAATTGTCGATCTGAAGGTTGAGATGTCGCTGGGTTGAATGTGTGTAAGTCACCTGCAGGGTCATCAGAGGGGAAGCTGTAGCCTCTGCCTGTCTTATCGGACGTGATCATCCTCACGCTGGGACTGGATGACCGGCTGCTGTTCCTGCTCTCCTGCAAACAGAAGCAAACACAGGCTCATTTGGAAAAAGGAACCAAAGGGTCTATACAGTATAATCTCTCACAACAAACCAACTTCTACCTGAAACTACTTCTAATGCTGTATGAATGTCCGCCTTGAAAACCTAGAAAAGTGTTACATAATCCGGCATAAACATCCGGTGCATCATTTTAGGCCAATTTCCAGTAAACACCAGGCATCTACAAACACTGAGGACAGAAGCAATGTTGTCTAATCTTTAAACGTGACAAAGAAGCAGTGCGTCCTCCGAGTGACCATACGGCGAGACCGTTTTAGACCTTCAACTTCATCTCCACACCTCAGACTGACATTGTTTACTCTCTAAACTCCCCTGCAGCCATTCAGCTGTCACAGCCCTGGCTTAAGCCGGTAGATGTCTCAGAGGCAGACGCCTTGAATTCCACCAAACAGGAGGAATACAAATGCAGCGCTGGTCGATTACGGCTCTTCAAACAGCTGAAGATGTGATTCTGTTGTCTTTTAGCCAAACTGAATTCAAAGACACGGCAAAGTCCATTTTTCGATGCGCTTTGAAAGCTGTGTATCATCGGTTTGCTCTTGGTTTGAGCTCATGTCATGAACAGAAATTTTGAGCTGCGTGAGTTATTAGACCGCTGATGTAAAGCCAAGCAACACCGCAATGCTCAAAGACTTTCCCAAGCTTTTATCCACTCCAGCGTGGTTTAAACCAGTAAAAGCAAAGCTGGGATAAGTGTTTAATTATAATCTAAACAGTGATGACTATAAGGAAGTTTTGCAAAAAAGAAATCAATAGTTTAAAGCACCTAAATATCAAGTTAAATGAATTAATCTGTGATGAACCAGGCCCTAATTGATTCTGAGTATAATCGTGCAATTAAAGTAGCAGCTGTACTAGATTCTGAAGTGCCATATCCCCCAGGACCGCGAGAATGTGAGGGTCTTACCTGGCCAGACTCTGTCACAACGGCAGGGAGGTCCTGAACCGACCTACGTCTGTGAGGCTCGCAGCTGCCTGAAGAGAGAAGGAGATAGAAAGAGACACAGCGAAAGAGAGAAATGGAATGAGGGTCTTTTAGGTCTTGGCTTATTTGACTCCGAAAAGGGTGGGGGGGGGGGGGGGGGGTAAGCAGTGTAAGACAGAGGGACAGCTGCACACCAACTCCTAACACTGCCATGTCAACAGCATGGGCTCAAACGTGGTCAGAACGTGACCACAGTCCACCACTAACCACACACACAGCTAAAAAGGCACCACACCACAAGGGCAGCTTCACTTGCGTTGACTAAACAGCTCCTGTCATTTTTGACTGTAATCAACAGCAGTTGCCAATGGGTACTGTTTGTGTGTGCGCGGGAGTGAGTGAATAAAAGAGAGAAACATGAGTGTGACTGACAGTAGCTGTTTGTTCAATGCACACCACCAAAAAAAGGTTTATTCTACCAAACAAAGGGAAAAACAAGAGTTATCACACATCTCCACTGGTCTATAGGCTTGTGTTTAGAAAGAGGAATTACATTACGTTTAAAACAGGAATGGATTGTAAACTATACAAACAAAACATACCACTATTAATACACAGCCCCTATCAATCCACAAAAAGCACAACAGAAGAACAATTACACTAGCGGTTACTCAACAGACTTAAAGGGAGTCTCGTATGATTATAAAGGACTGTAAAACTGTCAGCTTCGACAAACTGGCTGATAGTGAGGTCAGTAGTGTACATGCACAGGTGAGTGATGTTATTGAGAAAATGAAGCAATGGGAACCGTTGAATATGACTCAGTAAGCGCTCCCTCCCCCCTCTTTTTTTTATTCCCTTCATCCTTCAATGTCCCTGACTTCTTTCATTTTTATCAGGAATGGATAATAATAGCACTGACCTTTTCCATGTGAAATAAATTAATCAGAAAGATGTGTGTGGAGTTAACGAATGCACGTGTGTGTGCGCGCTCATGTGTGTGTGGGGAATAAAGCAGAAACCAAGCAGCTAATTGTTCCATCAATCGGTAAATAATTTCATCTACAGTGTCACCTGGTCCTGCTTTACGGCAAATTAACGCCCATATTCATCCCGTTTTCATTCGTTTGAAAAATGAAATGCCGAGGATGGAAACATACGGCAGTTAAAGGCAATGCTGTCATGCCAAGCCCAGGGAGGAAGCAGCAAATCCGCTCGAGCCATGCTGAAACTCGTGGTTATGATTATCATTAACTATGCGTATGAACGGCTGAACGGTTGCTCCTTCTAAAACAGCATCACATTCGTTGAAGTATTTTCCCACGTATTATTCATTTCTCAAGAGCCAGCACTGAACTACATCACACGCTTTGTTGCATTCTTAGCCAAACATAATCCCCCTGGTCCTTCCTCCTAGGACACGTCAATCATTTTTAAACTGGACAGTTAGCCGTAAGAGCAGGGAATTCTCTACAAAATGTGAAAAAACGGGATAATGAATAACTAAGACTGGGAAACACTCAATACCCAGACCTTCACCCCCTCTCCTGAGGACAAACAGCACTGCACAGTCTAGTGCTAGTCTCAACTTTTCACTTTTAGACTGCTACTCCCCGTTCAAAATCTTATAACTGATTATATCAATTTAGTTCGGCTATGCTCGTGTAAACAGCAGATCATCTGATTAAATCAGAAACCTAAACCATAGCTGTTTATAATTGGTGTTTAAATTCTAATATCTGTATCTGCTGGCTAAAAAAAATGTACATATATCACCTAGATTAGTTTAGTGTGAATGTGTTGTGTGTGTAGAATTGTGCAGAAGCATTATCTAATTTGTAAGAACTTGTTAGTCGTTAAATAACGCAGAATTTTAGCAAATATGGCTGCATTTTTCATTTACCTCAGCACTACACCAACAGTTTAAAAAATCTCTCTCTATATATCAATATAGAATATAAAACTGAGGTATTAAACGCTCCCCAAGCATAACTAACTCTGTTAAGGCTGCACTGAAACACTAAACTGTGCTGTGTTCCAGCCCTAATGGAGGTAGTCAAGACCTCTAACACAAACCAACACCAGGGCCTTAAGTCAGAAAGCAACTGATGAGCACAAGTGCTGAACTGAGATCAAATTCCAATGTTTCCACTGGTTGTTTGCACTCCTACAGTGAGATGCTTTGTGAATATTAGCCCAGAAGCATAGGTAACGGAAGTCGGCACATCCTTTACACTGTCGGTTGTTTTAGGGACAGACTGGTAATTTGGAAATTCAACATTTGAGAATTTCACACTTGAGTTAAACCATGATTTTTTTTTTTTAAATAAAAAGTAACCAAACCCTTCTATTGGTCACAGGGAGAGCCACAAGACCGGATTAAGACCCAGAATAAACCTCCCTTTACCATAGATACGATGAAGGCCAAAACACTGGAGTCTAGAGGCAACCAGTCCATATATTTGTAGTGGAAAAGTGATGTTAAAAAGTGTATACACCACTAGAGGCTCGAAGGTGAAATTACAGGAGGCCAGGAGTAAAACTCTCAACCGCCAGTTTACTAGAGCCACACAAGATGAACACAGAAAGAAGAGAGAGGACTGTAGCTGTTATTCCAGGATTTTTCCATCAGCTTTAGAGCAGCTGGCATTAAATAACACATTATCAATTTAATTTATGGAATGGATTCATCAAAGCTTCAAAGAAATTTGACTTGGACTGCAACGTTTTTGTCATCTTTTACGTCTTAATTAAGCGGCCATTTCAATCCTCGTCAACAAATTTGCCAGCAATCGGCTCTCAAGCTTCAACTGCTCTCAAGACAGTTCAGTAGAATCACAGATAAAGAGAGTGTCTCAAACTGTGTGAGTCTCCAACTTGTTTTAAAGCGATAGTTTGACAAAAAAAAAAAGATAACTATCCCAATAAGAACGGTGCAAACTGCAGGCCCACACTATCACAAACTTCATAGAGTTCAGAGAGGTAATCTCTAACTTGCTTATTTGGTTTTGAGATGGTGTCTGCTACTGTTCCTCATTTCTTCAAATTAAATTACAGATAACTGTACATTATACAGCATCAGAAATCCCATTAGTAAGGCCATGATAAATATTCCACCCATTTATTAAACCATTAAAAGTTCTATTTTAAAAAATAGATTTAAAACAGCGTTCCTTTCAAAGCTAGAAACTGAACCCCAGGCTGCAGCGCGGAGGACGACAGGTTTGTTCCCTCCCCAACATCGTTTGTCAAACTATCGCTTTAGGGGGTTTCCACTAACGTAGATCCTGGACTGACAGCCACAGTGGGGGCGCATGCTGTAGATACAGGGCCGCACTGCTCTGATTGGTGGAGCAGTCGGTGGTCAGCGAGAGTAAACAGTAAACAGTCAGCAGCAGGAGCGGGAGGCAGCCAGGACAGCGGGGGGTGCTCGACCCCCTCCGGTCCGATACCTGTGACGACGATCTTGGGAATGTCCAGAATGGTGCCGTGCGACGCCGTTTTGCGGTGGCCTCGTTTATACTGCGGCCGTGCTGCAAAAACACATACACACACATAGAGCCGCAGACACACACATGCAGACTGTACTCACACAAACGTACAGGCACACGAACAGGACGGAGGGCCTTGTCTGCTCTCGCACAGGCAAGACATCGTAATACATGAACGCATGCAAGATGCACAACTCATGCACGGACGCAGACGCACATATACATACAGTTTGTGTGCAAAGGTTTGGGTATGATTTGGTGATTTTTGAAAATAAAGTAAGTGCACACAATTATGTAACTTTAATAATACCTTTTTTCAATGTAGGAACACGAATGAATTCTAGAACCGCTGTCGTTCCTTTAAAAAGGTTTGTTTATACTGTTTGTACCTTTGATGACAATAATGTAGCTGTACAATATCTAGATCCAAAAAGTAATTTCTATATTTATTTTTAAACACATGTCCCCTATAAAATGTCACAAATAAAAGTGCATTAGTAATGCTCCATAGTGATTGTTTAAAACTATATTAATAACAAACACATTTAAACATACGTTCCATTATCTCCCATTAAAGTGTTAGGAGCCGTTTCCCTTTAAAATCGACCATTTTGGAGAGATTAGGTTTTGTTCCAGCAGCCAGGGGCTTTCAAACATTTGCACACCACTGCGTACGCACATACACAAAACACATACATGGATCCAAACACCCCATCTGCAAACACGCATGCATGGGTCAGCCCAGGGGTCAGAGCTTCAGAGAGCAGCACTGGAGCAGAGCTGAGGGCAGGAAAAAGCCAGCAGGCCTGGCATCTCTCGCCAAACCGAGGAAACCACAAGCTTCTCGAGCTGGTCGCTGGACGACTGGAGAGTGAGGGGTCCTCGGATCCCACTCTTAACGTCCGAGCTGATGTGTTTACTTTAGTGATTTGTTTTCTGTGTTTTTAAATGTTTAAGATAAAGGAATACTGCAGCATTTTGTCATCTGTATAATAGTGTTGGACTACACTGTTGTATAAACAATGCCTAAAATCTTAGACATAGAACATGTTCTTAATTTGTTTTCCGAAATCTAACGGTCGTCTACTACGTGTGCTTTGAGTCAACAAGCTTTCTATATGAAAAAGACTGGAGTATTCCATTAAAGTGCTCACTGAGTTAGAGATTACTAAGTGTTGGTAAATCCTGGTGTTAAAATGGTAATAATGATCAAGTGCAGTGAGATGGATCACAGTATTCTGGATTATTCTGAGTTTGATGACATTAAATGAGTGAATGATTTCAGACGGATTTAAGAAAAATGACAGAAACGTAAAGTTAAAGCCTCAAGATTTCCAACAAAATCACAGAAGCTGTTTGTTTTCCTCCTTTCCTAGAAAGTCTCAAACAGCATAATGTGATTTTTGACAACTCCTCTCCGTGTTCGTCTGGACTTATGAGAGTGTAAGAGTGTGTTTTACCTGGGGAGTAGGAGAACTTCTCGAGTTCGGAGGGGTCACCGCTCGATCGTTTGCTGTCGGAGGCCGAGCAGTGCATTCTGCCCGACAGACTCTCAACACTGCCCCCTCTGGACAGAGGGAGTCCAGGCTTCACAGAAAAAAACACACAGAGAATAAGTTAAATAAATAAATAAATAAATAAGATTAAATTAATAAAAACTACACTGTACAATTCAGAGAAACTCGGAAGCACAAAACCTTGTGATCTTAGATTCTGAACTTTTTTCAAGCTTATAACAATCAGAATTCATTATTTTAATGCTCTTTAGAAATGCTTCAATAAGAAAAATAAATCCCTCCACAACCCACTCCACAAAACGCAGCAGATGCTCATTAAAAAGAGAAAGCTCACATTAGTCCACTTTGTTTGAAAGATCTCAAATTGACTGGATGTTTTCTGTGAAGCTCTAAATCTAACGCTTCACCCTCTTTGTTTTCAAAATGTGCAATTTATTTCTTTTACACTTTAGAAGCATTTTTAGATGATATTTATAAGCTGCTACTGTACAGAAATTCAAAGGGCTACTGTCAATGTATGAAAAAGGTATTGCTATTAAATTAATATTTACTGAAGGTTACACTGGCACATTCACAAGGTTTCACAACAGAAGAGAAGCAGCAGGTGCCCCACCTTTGATTTAAACTGTGCAAACTTGGTCTCCATGGTCTTGATGGTGTCATTACTGCCAGCGGATGTGCTGTGCTCCATGCTGCCGTCATTCCTGTTGCTCATGCTGATGCAGTCCACAATGGAGCCTGGATGACAACAAAATCAACAGGTTTGTACTAAAGAGCTGATTTTCTGGTCAAATCTGAAGTAAAAGTAAATGATGAAAAAATTCTGTAGCAAAAGTAAGGAGGCAGCAAGCTGCGAAACTAACAAACTGTGGTCTGGGGTTTAAATACAAAGACGTACAACGTGCTCATGTTTATAGCTCCCAGTGAAACTGGGTTTAAACCACTTTGACAAGTCTGCATGACAACAGTGAAGAGCTGGATGTGGTTTAAGGGCAGTTTTGAGTATGTTCTATGGAAAGACCTGTGTGACCACTGACTTGAGCTCAAGGTCTAAACTAAAGTAGCCAAATGCGGATACCAGACCGATCAACATCACCGCTGATCAATTACATCTGGGTCAAGTGGAGAATCATTACATTACAGTTTACATTTCTATACAATACTTCATTCATTATCTGTAACCGCTTATTCAGTTCAGGGTCGCGGTGGGTCCAGAGCCTACCTGGAATCATTGGGCGCAAGGCAGGAACACACCCTGGAAGAGGGCGCCAGTCCTTCACAGGGCAACACAGACACAACACACATTCACTCACACACTCACACCTACGGACACATTTTGAGTCGCCAATCCACCTACCAACATGTGTTTTTGGACTGTGGGAGGAAACCGGAGCACCCAGAGGAAACCCATGCAGACACAGGGAGAACACACCACACTCCTCACAGACAATCACCCGGAGGAAACTCACACGGACACAGAGAGAACACACCAACTCCTCACAGACAGTCACCCGGAGGAAACCCACGCAGACACAGGGAGAACACACCACACTCCTCACAGACAGTCACCCGGAGGAAACCCACGCAGACACAGGGAGAACACACCACACTCCTCACAGACAGTCACCCGGAGCGGGAATCGAACCCACAACCTCCAGGTCCCTGGAGCTGTGTGACTGTGACACTACCTGCTGCACCACCGTGCCGCCCTCTATACAATACTCACTTACTTTATTATTTGGTTGTGTGTAAAGGAACTACAAAAAACAGCTTTAAAATATGGACACCGATATCCTTTGTTTTATCTAACAGTCTCAATAATGAGCGTATCCACCAATCCTTTGTGCCAGTATCTTTGTGTGTACCTGTGCTGGTGGCAGAGTTGCTCTGGCCTTCATCAGAATACTGATACGGGTACTGCAGAGGCTCTTCTGATCCAGGAAAATACTGCATAGGGTCCAGGGAGAAGGATCAGAGCCAGAGAGAGGGAATGAATGAAGAGTAGGTGAGAACATGGACTATTAGAGTAATAGAGCACCTAAGAGAAAGACTTCAGTCCAGTAAACAGTGCACTTCGTTCAGTCTTTGTGTTCGTTTACTTTGAGTGAGTCTAAGAGAGATGCTAAATATGAAGCACATTAAAAGTATTAATAAGTACCTTCATCAGGTGCACCATTATCTTGACTATTTCCTCCATGGACGGCCGCTGGGAGGGGTCTTTGGACCAGCAGCGTGTCATCAGGCTTTCTATAGGCTTGGGTAGGTTTTTAATGAGTGGAGGCCGAGTCCCTGAACAAACACAGCGGGATGAATCACTACCAATGCTTATTATTGTTAGAATACATTTTAACAACTTTTTTTCAGGAGATAATGTGGTTGTAAAAACAAATAAAAGGACTAAAATTATTTTTTATGACGTACAAAATGTTCAAATGTTTTACAAAAGCGTCATGGCAACACAAAGGAAATACCAATAAAATAAGATTGTGATTTGTTTCACGAGAGTCCAGACCTCTATTTCATTGAGTGTTTTGAATTACTTGGATCGTGAGATGAAGAAAATGCAACCAACTTCTAAGACTAAACTTCGGAGATTTGTAAGAGAAACATAGCAAAACATCTCTAAACTTTTGGTTGATAAACTGAAAGCAAGTCCCCTGATTTGAATAAAAACTATAATAAAATAAAACCGTGGGCACGGTAAATAATATAATAAAGTAGTTTATTTATTTTTAAAGACTTCTTTGTAGGTCTCTGTTAACGACATGTTTACTATTTTTTTGTTGGCCTTGTGGAAATTAAAGGAATAATACTTAATATTTGTAGCTTAAAATTACAGCTTCAAAATCACTGATGCTCCACTGAGCTTTAACAGGGAGAGCAGAGCCTCTGTTCTTGCTACTCTGGGTTCAGCACTGCGGAAACTGCACTATGTATCTTTTGGAGAAGAGGAAACCACCCACTTGCTTACCCCTCCCCACTGATTTCAGTACAGTGCTGCAATAATAAATTACACATTGGGGCCCAGGGCCCATTCATTTCCTTTGAATATATAAACGGTTGCTGGGTGGTGTTACATCTTTGCATCATTTGAATAGATACACAGCAGACGTATAGATACTTACAGGTACACTTACACAACACGTGTATGAGATGCGTGTGTATGTGTATGACAGACAGAGTGAGAGAGAAAGCAAAGAAAAAGAAAATCAAACTCACCACGGTGCACAGCCCACATGATCCTAAAGGCTGGCCCTCCGATCTCATCAAAGGGCTTCCTGCGTGTGATCACCTCCCAAAGAATAATGCCCCAGCTGAACACGTCACACTTCTCACTGTAGTTACTGCCTGCAAAGTGTGCACACACGCGGTGAGTAACAAAAGGAAGTGAGCGCATCAAAGGTGCACAAAGAACGAGGAAAAGGGAGCATGCATAAAAATAATAAGTTCAGACGCGAGCAACAAAAATAAGAAAGCCGGTCCAGACGGAATAGTAAAACAAAGAGACAGAAGAAAGTTGATCCACGGCAATAAGCACCTTTATCTCGTGCCTACCCCGCTTCTGAAACGTGCAAAGGGGGGAAACCTGCAGGCAATTTCCTCTCGTGCAACCCGGGAGAGGCTTAATCACCCCTGCTTATTATCCCTCAATTACATCGCCCATCACACATATGCTTTTAACACCGCCTCACGGAGGTCTTCTGCTAATTTGTTTATCAGTAAAAGCAAATGAACAGTGTTGGCTTTTCTCATTTAATGAGGAGCGTTCTAATAGCACATCAGTTTCTGTTCCTCCCTTAACAAACAAGATAATGACCCGCTCCTCACGGACCCCTGGAATAGCTCAGCACTTTTTAATGCCCTTCATGGATTTAAGTACATCAGTTATTGCATCATTATTGCAATCACCACAGCAAACACTGTTCCTGCTACATAAAACAACCAAAGTTTTAACGCTCGACCAACTGCATCTGAGGTAAATTAGTAACGTGGACACTGATATTTTAACGTTTATTTACGTAAGCTTTCAATATATAATATTCTATCGGTATAAACGACTTTACACTGTCGTTTCTTTTGATTATCAGTGTTACAGGCAGTGACTACCAGAGCCCTTTCACTCCCTTATAATTACTAAAGCGAACGGGCTGTTTAAGAGCTTGATTTTTAAACTGCTCTCCAGATCTGATAAGCTTCCAAAAGGTCCCGCATAAACTGCCTCCTCCTTTTCATTTCCTTTCCTGAGAAAACGAGACAAATCAGAAATCTGAGGCACGTGTAAAGCAATGAAAATAACGAAAAGAAAAAGCTGAAAATGTTTTTTTTTTAACGTATTGTAATAACACGTATTTTTCTCCCGTGTACATCAGCTATTGTTCTATCACAGTGCTTTAGGGGCAGCTTGTTCCTGATTAATTTCTTCGCTCCTCAACCTCAAACTTGCCTTCGAACACCTCTGGAGCCATCCAGGCGGCGCTGCCTTTGTTGTTGGTCATGTGTGTCTGGATGTCGCAGGCCGTTCCGAAGTCACAGATCTTCAAAACAGTGCCTCCAGCGACCAGCAGCAGGCTGAGGACACAAAGAGAGAAACAGCAATCAGACAGCAGCCCATCTCAACCACTGTTGTTAATATACCTACAGTGTATAATAGCTTATTAACCACCAAATCACCGAGCGCCCACACGCTTTCATTTATGATGTGTTTTACTGTTGTTTTCATGAACAACTGAATCTAAAACAGCTGTTAGAAGGGGCTGAGAGATGCTTTAAATGTTTTTTCACGTGGCATACAACTATATGCTGGTCTTACATAGGATAGTAAGTCCTGGAGCTTTATTCATTCATCTTCTGTAACCGCTTCATCTTTATCACACCCTAGACAGGGCACTAGACCATGGCAGGACATTACACACTGACCCAACCACTCACACACACTCGCCCCAGTCACATTTCGGAACACTTTACACGCCTTCTTTAATAAAGAAAAATCAACCCTACTTCTGTCTAGGAACAGCAACACACACCAACCTCAAGAAACACTGAAAAACCTCACCATATATTCATCAGATGTTTTGGAAGCAGAAGAAGGGAAGACTCTAACATTACATGGATATAACCAAACTGAAAAGGAATTGTCACAGTAGGTACATCAGTACAGACAATAATAGTCCAGTTCTAGAACTGTGGTAGTGACCCAGTTGTTCCCAGGCCCTCTGGGTCACGTCTGCAGGAGGGGAAGCAGCTGGTTGGTCGCACTGCTGCCAGAGGCCTTTTCTGAATGCCGCCCCATAAATAACCAGCAGACAACACAACAGTGGCTCCTGCCAGACACACTGAAAAAACTACATGCAACTATACCTCATCTGGGCAAGTGATTCAGAGCTGGCATCCAGGTACAGGTTAGGACTTGGTTGCGCAAATTTGAGTGGATAAGGCACAGCAGTGCTGCTGGAGTTTTTAAACCCATCCTGGACTGGGAATAATCCACCAAATAAAAACATTCATCCCACAGAGTCCTGTGGGCAGTGATGAAAGACTAGAGGATGTCCAACACAAACTGCAGCGACAGATCTCAGAGCTTCTCTGACTTTACATCTACAACGTGGACCAACAACGTGTATAACCAGCGAATTCAAAGCTTCCAGCAGCACTGCTGTGCCTGATCCACTCCTACGTCAGTGATCCACCACCCAAAGTACAGCCTACCTCCTCTATGGTGGTCCTGAACATTGTAGAACAGGGGATAAAACATTACACAGATAAACAGATGGATAACTAACATACAGCTATGATAGTGGAGCTGAACAAATGCAGAAAGAGTGTACATGCAAAGACATGTCTCTAATAAAATAACCATACAGCATGTTTAATAGAAAGGCCTTTGAAACAGCAGTTGAATTTTACACAATAATATACAGCCCCAGCTGGAGCTTTTGAAAACTTCACTGCAAGGACTTGTCACGTGGGGAACAATGCACTGCGTATGAATGTGAATATGAAAACGCATTTCAGAGAGCGAGAAAAGACTGTCCGTTTGAGACACATATCAGAGAGATAGAAGATAGACAAATGCATGCATCATTAACATTAAAAAGACACAGATAAGACTTGTGACTGATGTATTGTATGAGAATAAATTAGTGTGTATTAATGCTGGAGTCAGGGAAGGAGTGAAAATAAAAGAATAATGCAGATAGTTTGGGATGAAAGTGCATTCTTAGATGGAGAGGGAGGCCTCTGAGTAATAGAGAGCTTAAATACGCAGAAGAGAAGGACAGTGAAGGGCATACTCCACACTGAGAGTCGTATAAGAGCGGTAACTGTAGTGGGAAGTCAATATCTTTGAGACAAAGAGGGAGACAAAATGAGATGGTGAAGCTCGTACTTGGGAGGCTTGAGGTCCCTGTGGATGAGAGCCTTTGGTTTCATGCCGTGAAGATAGGAGACGCCCTGGGCACACTGCAGACACCAGCTCATGGCGTGGGACGCTGTGTAGTGGGGGAGGGGCTCGGCACCATGCAACACTGAAACAGAGACACATTGGCGTTGAAAAGTCTGGAATCACGACTTCAAATTGCACTAAAAACTAGAGACCAGAGCTTTAAGACTGAACTATAGACTTGCTCATCACTCTGACCATATTCAAACCAAGTCAAGAGGTGGCTTATCTTACAAAATATTTATTTATTTACTTATTTTTAATTGAAAAACACGTAGTATTAAAAAGTTTGATAAGATGTGGGTGCAAAACTCTTCACCAGGACATCCCTAGTAATATCCTAGGCTCATGTACTAGTCGATACGTACCTCTACGACTATATTACTAAATATGCAAAATACTGTATCCTCTTCTGTGCCACACTAAATACTTAGTGCACCTCCTGTGACCAATCCTCATTATCACTAACTGCTTTACTGGCATTTTCCAAAATTAAGGACCTCAGTCCAAAGAACACAACACCAAACCATTAGAGACAGTGATTCACACTTGTGTCATCTCATGCCAGTCTTTGTGCTAGGGTTGCTTTGGGGAAAGCAAAGGCACGGCTAAATGAGATTTCTGGTTTCGCTGATCAGACTTATTAACTAATTTACATTAGATTAGTGCACATCACTCTAGCAGCACAGCATTGAGACATAATAATAATCTCAAGATATTCATCTACAGTCTCTGTGGCATTAATTAATTTTTCAGCACCGGCAGACCTCCCCTGTCACTATTACTTTGTGCTGAATTTTATTAAAGGTTGTACTTTAAGATCAATAAATGAAGTTGTTTCACATTTAAATCGAACTTACCGTTATATAGAGAGCCCCCTTCTGCGTATTCCATTACCAGACAAACCTGCAGAGACGCAGTACAACAGTGAGATTGTAATTGAGTGATAAACCCCCTATATATTAAGTCATAAACTCATTTGACTGTCAATGTCATCATTTATTTGTAGTTTAACATTAGGCTTATTCCCTTTCCAGGATCTGATCTGTTTCATTTAAACGTGTTCGGATACACTGCAGGTCATGTGACGTCTGTGTCAGAGTCAAAACGCTGTGTTGAAATGATGCGGAATTGCTTTGGGGGACTTACAGGATTGTCACAGGAGCCGTACAACTTCACAATGTTAGGATGATTCACACGAGACAACTGACGAAGCTGAACAAGGAAAAGAAAGAGGTACAACATCAAACTCGATTCACAGGGTACTGACTTGTCAGGCTTTTTTCGCTGCAGCTGAGTCACACCATGCGCCAATGATCAAGTTCACTGTAGGTGGAGTGTCACGCACTGTGCGAGACATACGTGTGGTCCACTCACTGTCCATTACTCAAAAAACAAACTTAAAATTGTTGTGGCTGATCATAAAGGCTCAAATCTGAAGAGGTCTACAGGTGTGTGTGTGAAATTGTCCACAGGTATGAGTGTGCGGCGCCCTGTGATAAGCTGGTGCCCTGAGATTTCAGGTAGGCTCCGGACCCACTGCTAGGTTACAATTTCATGCTTGTGATTTCTCAGCCCAGCTGCCATTTCTGATATATTTCATCCTGTGTTCATTTCTACATAATTGTCTGAGCTTGCGTGAGTTTGTGAGCTCCGGGGCCTTGAGGTCCTGTGTTCTGTTCTCACACCAGTTCACAGTCTGTTAAGGGGCGAGGTGTGTTCTCCCCATGTTTGTGTGGGTTTCCTCCGGGTGTTCCATGACTGTGGTAGGACTTTACCGTGTGACCACCCGTGTGTGCGAGTGATTGAATGGGACAGACTGACATACAGAGAGTATTCCCTGCCTTACGCTGTCGTCCCTCTACTGAATAGCTGAGGTATACTGCCTGGGACCGACTTCTATCGCATCATCCAGGTGCATAACACATATTGGGGGTTTTTAAGGCGACTGACAACTGTCCCAAATAATATAAAAGGGTGTTATACAAGTGTAAGTGAAAAACTTGATAATGCAGCTTGAGTTGGGTTGGACTCAAGGCCTGAAAATTCAAGGCCTGTATTTGGGCTGGGACCAAAATATCAGCTCTACTATAAAACTAACCTGACATCACATCGTACGGCATGCGTGTGTGTGTGCTCTTTCAAAACAGATTTGTTACAGGACATGATTTGATTTGTTGTAATTTCCCTCTCATATAAATTTAACATCCAATCCTTTCACTCCAACAGATTTATTACCTCTTGAGTTCAATATAAAAAATCATCCCAAACCTCGACTATGAAGGCATTTCTTTCAGATTCACTCTCTATTGTTTTGATGGCCACATCTTTGCCTCTCCATTTGGCCTTGCAGACGACACCAAAAGCTCCTCTGCCCACCACCTGAGAACAAGACATTTTGCACATTTACAAACATCTGAGCACATTCAGGATCAAGGTGGTAAACTGGTATGACTGGTGTCTTTGTCTTAAACTAAATTGAGACATTATCCACTGAATAGAACAGCCTCACTTCATTAGAATTAGTGTAAACAGTAGAACTGAGCTGGTTTGCAGGTGGCTAGTCAGACGCACAGGCGAGGTGCCACATTTTCGTTAGGTTTCTGCACCGCAATCTCTCACTATTTAATTAAAGACACCCAGAGTCCACGGTTTCTTACCTCTTCCACGTCAATATCTGCATAGTCTATCTCCTCGAAGGGATATCCAGGTGGTGTCTCAAGCATTTCGGCGGAGGGGACAGACATTGCTAACCAGCTAACAGCATATACATTAAAAAAACAAGGCGAACAAAAGAAAGGTTTTGGAGTCTTAAACACATTCAGCGGCCAAAGTGGAGGACATTTGTTAAAGTAAACCAGAAGCTGAAAGAACTGCTTCTTTCAAAGAGCCCCGCATTACATTACACATTAAATTTAGTCGAAAATCTGACCACTTTATAAAAACTTAGCAGTCGCCGGCTAACTTACCAAACGTTAGCTCGTCAATTTGAGAGAAACAAGACAAGAGAGAACTTCAAAAAACAATATTGCAAAAGCGGTAAATACGTTACATGTCCTAGTTTGTCTGAAGATTTGTTCGGGTAACATAAATAAGCATAAACATGAGTTAAAGTGGTGAAAAAATGATACGTAGCTGAACTCAGCTAGGCTAGGTTATGTTATGCTAAGCTAGGCTAATCTAAACTGCGCTGGAGCGTACAGCGGAAAGAGGAGCAGCTCGTGGCCGAGCTCCGCTCACTCCACCTCGGCGCAAAAGCTCCTCATTCCCGCCTCGCCGCCTCTTAACATTTCCCCGCGATTTAAACCACGTTAAGTGTCCGTTTCCCGAGGCCAGGGCTGTCCACCCATTACACGAGGAGGCGACAACTTCTAACCGATCTCCTCCATTGACTACTTTAGTTATTTTGTGCTGTATATTTATATTATTATCCTTTTCCTCCGGCGTAGTCGCCGCTGTAGCTCCAGGAAGTTTGACTCTCTTCTGAATCCTGCCCTCTCCAGTCTGTACACGGAATGGAGTTCGACGTGCTCCAAGATTTCAAACTAGTTTCTTGACGGTTTTTGGCTGTTCTTCAAATATACATCCAGCTACAATGGTCTCAGTTGTGTTAAAAGTCCCATTTAAATGGTTTATTTCCTCCCAGAGCTGAATTAAACTTAATCTTTAGAGTGGGCCTGCACCCTCTGTTACACAAACTTGTCTTATATTACAAGCTAATGTTTTAAACGAATAACATTACCTTTAAAATAAAGAAATATTATCCCAAATTATTAGCTGTTGAGCTGTAGCTACATTTACTTTTGTGAAGAAGGAAAGGTCAATGTTTCTTTTAAATAAACACTCCTGTCCAAAACCTGTACAAACCCT
Source organism: Hoplias malabaricus (assembly GCF_029633855.1). NCBI lineage: Eukaryota > Metazoa > Chordata > Actinopteri > Characiformes > Erythrinidae > Hoplias > Hoplias malabaricus. The sequence continues at coordinate 40,061,438 of NC_089806.1, read as the reverse complement.
GGCTACTTTAAATGTCATCCCCAAAAACAGTAAAAGGCAATAAAATGGCTGTCTCTGAAGCAGCTGCTTATGTTCAAGGTAAAGTGTCGGCTAAAGTGGTTAGCCTGTACAGCACACAGCACTGGGCTGTAAAGAAACATTCTCTGGAGAGGTGTAACACTTTTGGGATGAGTGGAATTGGTGTCTGTATCTCAAACCAGTACCTGTCACTAATGTTCTCATGGCTGTATGCCATCAAATCCACACTGCAATGTACACGCATTAGTCTAAAGCCTTTCCAGAGGAATAAAAAGAGAAATGACATTTGGAATTACAGTCATGACCTCTATTACAGTTAAGGTTTACAGCCATTTTGGAGAAATCACCATTGTTTTGTGTTAATGTAAATGGAGAGATTTCCAGTCTGGCCTCACGCACTTGACTGTCCATTTAGGAGAAGTGTGGTTTTTCATTTATTCGCTCGATGCATTTATTTATTTTGAAGAGGCTGACCTTGTACACCGTGACCCAGGGTGATGGGAAAGTGATCAACAAATTGCCAAACATTTGCAGAGTACCCTGAACACATGACCTCAGTGGTCCCAAAAATAAACACAGGGTTTCAACCATCATTTGGTGACAGCTGAATATGATCCCTATTAATCACCACTGCTGGAAAATCAGCAATGTGCAGTTGTTCATATTCAGACAAAGCTGCATCTGTCTGTTCACTGGGTTGGCCCTAAACGGGGGAAGTCCACCAATGTTACATTTCCCATTAAAATGCCCAGTTGTAGAGCACTGACCACAGCTGTAATGAGATGTAGCAGACAATTGAGTTTGAGAGTTTCTACAAAAGCTACTTTACAGATGGATATTAGGTGAAATTGTTATTTAATGTTGGAAAGTCAATACTGTCCCAGAACCTACCAGAAAGTTTTGGAGCATATGGGGCTCTAGTATGGAGATACATGTCTTTCTATGGGCAGTGATGATAAATTAACGTCAAAACTGAACAGGTGGTGATGGACGGTGTGGGTACGTTGGGGTAAAACTGCACCATTGTAAATGTACAGAGAGTCAGTGAGTTTGTCTACAGTACCTAGTGCATTTAGCCACTCTGAATGACTTTGTGTAAATCAAAGTGACTGATTAAAACAGGGGGCAGCATGGTGGTGCAGCAGGTTAGTGTCGCAGTCACAGAGCTCCAGGGGCCTGGAGGTTGTAGGTTCGATTCCCGCCCCGGGTGACTGTCTGTGAGGAGTGTGGTGTGTTCTCCCTGTGTCTGCGTGGGTTTCCTCCGGGTGACTGTCTGTGAGGAGTGTGGTGTGTTCTCCCTGTGTCTGCGTGGGTTTCCTCCGGGTGACTGTCTGTGAGGAGTGTGGTGTGTTCTCCCTGTGTCTGCGTGGGTTTCCTCCGGGTGACTGTCTGTGAGGAGTGTGGTGTGTTCTCCCTGTGTCTGCGTGGGTTTCCTCCGGGTGACTGTCTGTGAGGAGTGTGGTGTGTTCTCCCCGTGTCCGCGTGGGTTTCCTCCGGGTGCTCCGGTTTCCTCCCACAGTCCAAAAACACACGTTGGTAGGTGGATTGGCGACTCAAAAGTGTCCGTAGGTTTGAATGTGTGTCTGTGTTGCCTTGTGAAGGACTGGCGCCCCCTCCAGGGTGTATTCCCGCCTTGCGCCCAATGATTCCAGGTAGGCTCTGGACCCACCACGACCCTGAATTGGATAAGGGTTACAGATAATGAATGAATAAATGAATGAATGATTAAAGCAGGTTATGTTTTGGAAGAAAGAGTGGAATTACGCTTTAAGCAATCAATGATGCACCTATTGCACAATGGGGACCATCAATGTTATGAGGCATGCTCATGGAGCTGATTCCATATAAATATGAGTTCAAGAACACAGATCAGCTGCTACCGTATAACAGACGATTCTGAAACGTTTCCTCAAGTGCTTGTGTTTATGCATTTCATTTGACAACGGAAAGTCTGCAGCGAGACCTGCTGTTCTTATTATTGGCCTCATTTTCACAACGCGCATCCCTAGCTCTTTCCCTAAGCTCAAACAGAGCATTACAGAACTGATTAAAAATCTTTTTTTAATCTTGTACCTCCAAGCAATAGAAGTCGATGGTAATAACGGTTATGGATTGAACCGTGCGCATGCAGGTACGCCGAAAATCCCTTCGCAATAATTTGATCTAATGACTGAGCTGAATGGCTCATTAAAATGTTCTTCCATGACCGTTTTTTCGTGAAGAACAGGGAACACACAGGCATATGGTGAGGGACCTGCGTTCCGGGCCTGATGATGCCTGTTTACCTTCTGTTGCTGGGTTATCTTCATCAAGAAGGCTCTCACCCTCCTAATTTCCCCTGCCTGTGTTTACTTTGAGTAGACGTTCAAATCTAAGAGGCTCGTGGCTTTGTCAAAACGAATTTGTCTGATTGTATTACGCTACGGGAGCTCGAGTTAACTGTGTTTCATCTCTGCTGTGCCAGGATTGCTCCAGAAGTGAGGAGCGATCTGAACTCATCTGAAAAGTGCGCATCTTTGTGCTAGGCCTCGGAATCGGCTTTTTGACTCTTTCCGGAGTAGCTGCACATGAGCTTAAAGTCTACGCTCAGTGGCAAGCGTCAGCTAGAGAAGTATCCAGAAAAGCCCCCTGCATTCATTTTGTGGCAGGCCTCATAAATTGCTGTCTTGTGCAACCCACCTCCCCGCCACATGGTGGTGGTAGTGTTCTTCTGATGCCGAAGTGACCTCCTGAGTTTCCCTCGAGACTCAGGAGTGTTCTGCTTACCTTCTACATGATGAAGTGTTTGGCCGAAATGAACGGGACGTGTCTCAGGCATATATGCATCGCTTATGCAATTAGAATAAATTCATTAATATCTTTAGGCCGGTATCAGCACTCTGCTGAAGGGGAAATAATCCTTCGCTTCTAATTCGCCCCCGAGATTGATGGCGCATTACACTCACGCAGCTGACAAACATTTGTCTTTCGTTTATTGCTTTTTAGGTGCCACCAGCTTTTAAGTCGATGTTATGAATATCCATGTCCCAAATAAGACTGGAGCTGTTTAATTGGAGTAGGAGGGGTGTGTGTAGAGGGGGTGCCGGAGAAAAAAAGGCCTCTCTTTGCGAACGTAATCTTTTTGCGGTGCCTAAGTAGAGCAATTCCCTCTGCTGCAAACAGAGACAAGCAAACAGAGTGGGCATCGGGGGACAGTCGTTTTGTTAAATCATTTTAACTTTATCTAAATGCACCCATTCATTTGCTCTGAATTTTTATGACAGACTAAATAAATCAGCTGAGAAATAGAGCCTCCACCAGTAGTTAGTGCAAGTCTGCCGCACTCCCTTTCTGTAGTGCGTAGGACAACCATAAATAGTCCTGCGAGAAAGTGCTAGGCCCGTGGAGCATGGCAATTCTACATGTGCTTGCGTTACATAAAAGCTCCTCAGTGGAACCGGCACACACTGCTGAGGAGTCCAGGCTGAGGAGTTTATGTCTTTTTTGGGCAGCGACACTGGGAAATTTACCATAAACCCACACTTTATACAGCAAGTTTGTTTACAGGTGCTGGTTGACATTCAGGTACATAATGTACATGTAAATAAGATATCAGGGGCTTTACCGTGGGTGGGAAACTGGGCCAAGGCCCACCCAGTCAGACACAAGCAATTCCCCGCCTGTGAGCTCACGTGCATGGACATATTGACTGCACCTCTATTGTGTGTTACACACTATGCAGTATGTACTTATCTTAATAGTATGACATTGACAGGCTACTACACTGAATATTCATTCATTCATTCATTATCTGTAACCCTTATCCAGTTCAGGGTCACGGTGGGTCCAGAGCCTACCTGGAATCATTTGGCGCAAGGCAGGATTACACCCTGGAGGGGGCGCCAGTCCTTCACAGGGCAACACACACTCTTACATTCACTCACACACTCACACCTACGGACACTTTTAAGTCGCCAATCCGCCTACCAGTGTGTGTTTTTGGACTGTGGGAGGAAACTGGAGCACCCGGAGGAAACCCACGCAGACACAGGGAGAACACACCACACTCCTCACAGACAGTCACCCGGAGGAAACCCACACAGACACAGGGAGAACACACCACACTCCTCACTGACTGTCACTAGGAGGAAACCCACACAGACACAGGGAGAACACACCACACTCCTCACAGACAGTCACCCAGAGGAAACCCACGCAGACACAGAGGGAACACACCACACTCCTCACAGACAGTCACCCGGAGGAAACCCACTCAGACACAGGGAGAACACACCACACTCCTCACAGACAGTCACCCGGAGTAAAGCCACACAGGGAGAACACACACTGAATATTAACATGTTGAATATTAACAATAACAATATTAAAAAATATCTTACTAAGAGCATGTGAACTGTCGCTATGACAACACACATCATAACAAGCTGTAGCTGCACAACTGTCTTGCATTTTTTTTCAAAGCCTGAAACTCACACTGTGTAGTGCACAGTTTAGTTCTATACTACACATCCATCCATCCATTATCTGTAACCCTTATCCAATTTTAGGGTCGCGGGGGGTCCAGAGCCTACCTGGAATCATCGGGCGCAAGGCGGGAATACACCTTCACAGGGCAACGCCTTCACAGGGCAACACAGACACACACACATTCACTCACACACTCACACCTATGGACACTTTTGAGTCGCTAATCCACATACCAACGTGTGTTTTTGGACTGTGGGAGGAAACCGGAGCACCCGGAGGAAACCCACGCGGACACGGGGAGAACACACCAACTCCTCACAGCTATACTACACACTCTAAAGCTATTTAGAATTAGTATTACGTATGCTGTGTTCTCTCTGTGTCCGCATGGGTTTCCTTCGGGTGCTCCGGTTTCCTCCCACAGTCCAAAAACACATGTTGGTAGGTGGATTGGTGACTCAAAAGTGTCCATAGGTGTGAGTGTGTGAGTGAATGTGTGTGTCTGTGTTGCCCTGTGAAGGACTGGCGCCCCCTCCAGGGTGTATTCCCGCCTTGCGCCCAATGATTTCAGGTAGGCTCTGGACCCACCGCGACCCTGAACTGAATAGGTGGTTACAGAGAATGAATGAATGAATGAATGAATTGTGTATGGTATTGGGACACAGCCCTTGTCTTTCCTGACTGTTCCATGCACACTTCTGTGAGTCAGATTCTGATCTGAAGTAAGAGGGGAGGCGAGGTGTGATGCATGATGCACAGCCACCAGTTTTTGAACTGCGTAAAGCGTCCACCCCCATTGACAAAGTGAATCTAACACCTCCACCCTCCACCCAGATTTGCCAAAGCCCACCCAATGGTAAAGTCATGGATGGCTATGCCACTGCAAAATGGACCACCATCATGGAGGACTGTAACAATATTTTTGCAAGATGTGTTTACTAGTGTTCTACAGGAATGGCCTTGGGATAGTACTGCTACTTAGGGTTGAACAACAACCCCTGTTTTTATTTATTTAAAGTTCAAAGTTCACGAGATGTGATGTTGAGCTTGTATTTGCATAAGGAATTAGCTCTGGCAATGCCCTTCAAATGAAGTGTTGGTGTCTTGTTCTCCACCTCGTCCTTTTCGGGTCTAATCTGAGACTGGACGCCCCGCTGACCGGTGGGTCACAGAGCTGCTGTTGCTGCTCTCAGCTGGAGACGCGCTGTAGTGGCGTACGAGAGGACGACCAGCTGTGCCTGACCTTTCCGGATGGTTCCGCCCGGGCCGGGAGACATCACGCTTGATAAGTGGCACTGGGCTAGAGGGGGGGCGGGGGGATAGCCAAGTGAGCCTTTAGCTTAGACCACACAGATGCCTGAGATAAGACCTCCATTGTCTCTCTCCTGTGATAATTTGTCAGCCGCCGCTTAAAGAGGATGGAGGCGAGTGAAAGGACTGACCTTTTCCGTTCGCAAGCGGCTGGCGTGACATCCTTTTTTGGGGAACCGAGGCTTTTATCCTCAGCGTCAGACGCTCACGCTCGTTATTAACGCCCTGAATGATGCATACGGAAGATCAGAGCCGCCTTTTGAAGATGTCTGAAACCTTTTCTGCATAGCAAAAGTCAAATATCAAGGAAATGCCTCTGTGACAGGTGAAATAAATAAGGATGAAGCGACAGTTTCCTTGCAGTGCTACATTACTAACCTCAAAAAAACCCAGAGAAATGCTGACATGCCTTTTTGTATATGTATATATTTTTTGAGGGCAGCACGGTGGCGCAGCAGGTAGTGTCGCAGTCACACAGCTCCAGGGGCCTGGAGGTTGTGGGTTCGATTCCCGCTCCGGGTGACTGTCTGTGAGGAGTGTGGTGTGTTCTCCCAGTGTCTGTGTAGGTTTCCTCCGGGTGCTCCGGTTTCCTCCCACAGTCCAAAAACACACATTGGTAGTGTCCGTAGGTGTGAATGTGTGTCTGTGTTGCCCTGTGAAGGACTGAAGGTGTATTCCCGCCTTGCGCCCAATGATTCCAGGTAGGCTCTGGACCCACCGTGACCCTGAACTGGATAAGGGTTACAGACAATGAATGAATAAATGAATATATTTTTTGTTTTTGAAATTCAACTGGCTTTGGCTGATTATACTCTGGCCTGACAGCTTTGGGAAAAATGACTGACCATTACATTTATGGCATTAGAATAGGGCCACAATTTTTGAGAATCCACAACCAAGAAGGTGAGCAGGTTTATAAACAGAATATTTCCAAATTTCATTTGGGGGTGGGTCAGGGAAATATATTTAGAGCTATTTCTGTGTTCCTCTGCTCCAAGGAACAACTGCCCACAAATCTGACCTGATGCTGAGGAAAGATTGTGTGAGCAGGATGTCCTCGTCTGCCTGTCATCCCTTCCAGCTCTGTCCACGAGATAGCACCGACACATTCCCCCAGAACATGATCACCTCCTCCCCACTGACTGACTGCTGAGAACAGTTCACGCTTTACCTCCTTTGGACTGTTCTTACCCACACAGCTCTTCCCCATTCTCTACACTCTGCTGGTTGTTTGTTTTGCTCCGGTGAGGATGGGTTTCCATTTTGAGGGATGGTTCCTCTTAATGTCGCTTCCTCATTCTCACAGAGGATCAGTCGCTCACTTGGGGTTAGGACGTGGAACTCTATAAATGCTCTATAAATGATATTAAAAATTGAAACTGAAAACCATCAATACCTTTACGTCTAATGATCATTTTGGATAGTATTAAAGTGGTAATATTTGTGCTGTAGATCTTTGTTCCGTTCCCTTCTTCTGTAAAGTAATGGGACATAAATAAGGACAAAGCAACACTTTTCTTGCCCTGATAGAGTTTGGAGGTGATCCAAGAAACAATGCTGCGTTACTAACCACAGAAAATCTAGAGAAATGCTGATGCCTTTTTTTTTCCCTCCCTAAATTCTGCTACTGGTATGAAATTCTGACATGCGGCTTTGGGAAATACCCCCAGCTGACCTAACAACTGCAGTACCCTGACTCTAGCTTCTCTGAATGACAGCATCCTCAGGAATTTTTAGAAGCAGAGCTGCAGAAAGATACAGTTCTTATCAAGGTTCTATGCGACCAACTTCAACACTCTGGTAAATGTAACTCTATAACACCCTTTTACACTCTTCATTTCACTTACATATTGGTTTCTTAGTGAATAAATTAAAATGGTTTATCTAGTTTTTGTTATTTTGGTGCTGCCGTTACTGACTTTTTGCAGACATGACAACATTTTCCTCCGGGTGACTGTCTGTGAGGAGTGTGGTGTGTTCTCCCTGTGTCTGCGTGGGTTTCCTCCAGGTGACTGTCTGTGAGGAGTGTGGTGTGTTCTCCCTGAGTCTGCGTGGGTTTCCTCTGGATGACTGTCTGTGAGGAGTGTGGTGTGTTCTCCCTGTGTCTGCGTGGGTTTCCTCCGGGTGACTGTTTGTGAGGAGTGTGGTGTGTTCTCTCTGTGTTTGCGTGGGTTTCCTCCGGGTGCTCTGGTTTCCTCCCACAGTCCAAAAACACATGTTGGTAGGTGGATTGGCGACTCAAAAGTTTACATATGTGTGAGTGTGTCACCGTCTGAAGGACTGGTGCCCCCTCCAGGGTGTGATTTTGCCTTGTGCTCAGTGATTCCGGGTAGGCTCCAGACCCACCACCACCATGAACTTGAAAAACGGTTACAGACAATGAATGAATGGATATTAGCTGAAATTTTGCAGGCTATTTGTTAATTTTGTAAGGCTAGTATTCTGTGTACAGTCCATATGAGGGCAAAATAGTGACCAAAATCCATAAAAACAAACCTCTGAAGACTGGAAGAAGCTCTGGAAAGTTAGCAGACTACAAATTGCCAGTTGTTGGGATTCTGTATACGTTGAAAAAAGCAAAATTGCTGTGGAAACATCCCCGCTGACCTCAACCACCCAGGAAGTCTCTTCCATCTCTTTCAGAAACTACCCTGGAGGAAATGATATAGTCCATCAAAACAAGACATGACACAAAAACAAATGTTCCTTTTTTGTGCAAGCAGTTTTCCACATGCCTAAGCAGTCAAGACCTGTCACAGAGCTGTGAAGATTGAAGTTATATTAAATGCAAACTTTTTTATTAAAAGTATTTCCAAAATTTGAAATATCTGTTAAAGGACTTATTTCAGCTATTTTTATTTACACTTGTTCATTCATTCATTCATTCATTCATTCACTGGGAGCAAGGCAGGAACACACCCTGGAGGGGGCACTATTCCTTCACAGGCACTTGTTTTTATTTATGCCAACACGTAAAACAGGATGTTGTGGTGCAGCTACACAAGAGCGCATCATGGGGTATGAGGTAGTGGAACAGTGTTGTTTGGAGTGATAATCTGAACTAAACCCTCAAATCAGTTCTAGACTTCAGTAGTGTTTATGCGGCTGATATGTTTCAGATTTTCACTGCAATGACGAATGACTGGAAAATATGCATGACAATCTGACTACAAATCAGACACGTATCTGGTTTAGGACCACAAATGAAATTGATTAAAATCTGATTTGTCCACACAACCCTGAAAAAATCAGATCTGAGTCACCTCAGCCTGGTAATGTGTAAGTAGACTTGGACTAAGTTAAAAGGTCAATCAAATTTGAAAATACTTTAAGCTGTGCTTAACTTGAAGCTAGGTCTGGGAAACTGCCCTTTGAACTCGCCCTTAATAATCCTTGTCAATAACCAGTAAAACTAGCCGGCTAGCACAGTTAATCAGCTAGTGGATCCAACTTTATTCTAGACTGAACTATAAAGCCATTGTGATTTTACCACTGGAAAACATTTTTAGTCCAAGTTTATTTCTAATCCATACTTGGGAAACTGGCCCCTTGTCTTGGTTAACTGAGTGCTGATGCCAAGAGGTTCAGCTATGGTCAGCATATTGCTCGGCGCCGTATTATAAACCTAAAGCTAAAACTCTGTTTTCGATATGATTAAAATTCCTGATCTCTTCTTTCTTCAAAAGTACCTACTCTAGTGGTAGGGAGAACCCTTGGGGGTCGACTCAAAGTGCTGGTCTGACAAAAACCAGACTTAATTTGGGAGCCTTGTTTACTTTGAAATGGGACTGGATTTGCCTACTGTGCAAATCTGATCTTCATTACAGGTCCCTGTACATCTAACACGTCCAAACTTGTGTAGAGAACGTCCCATGTTTGTTCAGAAATCAAGGGTGATAATAAGGAATATGCCCCCCCCCTCTCTCTTGGGGAAGCATTTTATACTTGGAATACTTCTGTGGGGATTTGACTGCATTCAGCCATGAACGGAGGCTTCAAACCTAGTTTGGTAAACCCAAGGTCATGGGGTTGCTGTTGAGTATCCTATGATATGTCAATAGATAATTATAACTTAGTTATCTCATTCCCATTCTTTACTGAGTCCTGGCAAAGCCATATGTGCCAGCCATCTCATTCACTTTTCTCTATTCGACTTTGCCTCCTGACCTGTAATTTATGTTTGATGAGTTATCTCCAGATCCGCTAATCTAATCCTGTGTTTTGAACCTGAAGACCCCTTTCAATAATGCAGGACGGCAGATTTGGAACACGTCCCATTCACAGCTACCCTCCCCATCCCAGCTGCAGTGACTCATTTGTCTAAGAGATGGTGTAACCCCCAATAAAAGAAAGTGGTCAACCCCAGGGCGCTTGATAAAGCGAGTGTTTACCATGCCCAATCCCTCAGGACGGTTTTAGAGGACTAATCTGCTGCTCTGGTCAGCATCCGCCTGGCATAAATCACCTTTTAAAAATGATTGATTCTCTTTGAAATGAGATCTAGGGCTGCATAATAAACACGCAGAGAGTAAAGGAAGCAGGCAGGACTATGTCATAAGAGCAGGACCCCTGAGTTGGAGTGGTCCATAGTGGTCCAGCATGTCTGTTTCCTCTCCTCTTCTGATAATGGTGATACTCTGGCCCCTACAACTCATTACCGCAGATTTCTTTCTTGCTTTTGGCAATTTGGCCCATGTTCACAGACTTGGATGGCTCCACTATAGTATCATTATGAATACAGTGTTTTAAAGCCTAGCAGGAAAAACAAGTAATACAGGAATACGTCTTCAGATGATGGAGAAGGTGCTGGAACATTTCTGTGAGGATTTGACACATTCACTCATAAATATTTGCAACTCAAGTTTTCATGTTGGACAGTTAGTTCTGAATCACTTACATGACCCTAACTCTTCTCAAAGCTAGTGGATTGAGCTCCATCGCTCTAGAGAACATAGCTATACAACTCCACAGCCTATTGCAGAGGCCTTTGTGTACCTCTAGCCGATGCTTGGCTTCTAGAATGGTGACCTTAGACTCATCCTCCTTTATTCTATTGGTCAATGCGTTTCTATAGAGATGGTACATACTATGTGCAAGTAAACACATACGGGCTTAGTCAGGGGTTCAGTCAAAAATATATTCTGATCTTGCTGACTTAAAAATAAAAAGTACAGTTACAAAACTTATCAAGGAAGTGCAATTACAACTGCTTTGTGAGTAAGCTATATACATCCATTGGCGTCGGTAATAGGTGTCCAATTTAGATTCTGGACAATGGGGAGGGTGGTGTTTTGTTTTCATGTTTTTGACCAGGGGTTGACACACTTTATACACTTCAGAAAAACAAAGATTGAACAGTCTTGTGTGTCTTGTTCTCTGCTCACCTACATTGCCTACAGCTCTGAGTCCGACACATGGGAATGTGCACAGAACAGCCAGAAAAGGAGAGTGAATTAACAGTGGCTGACTGGACGGGCCTTGAGAAATGTGAGAATAGTTCGAATTTTTTAGGAAATACAGTAAGAATGTTTTGAGAATAAAGTCAGACATTATATTTCTGCATCTAACAATTCTCAAAAGTGTTTTCCATTGTCTTGGAAATGTTGTCCATTGCGTCTTTTGCTGTCAGAGGAGTGGGACGGTGGGTTTTAATTCATTCATTCATTCATTATCTGTAACCCTTATCCAGTTCAGGGTCGCGGTGGGTCCAGAGCCTACGTGGGATCATTGGGCGCAAGGCGGGAATACACCCTGGAGGGGGCGCCAGTCCTTCACAGAGCAACACAGACATTCTCAAGAAAATCATTCAATGAAATCATCAAATTGATCGGCTATTGTCACAAGTTTAAATTAAGACAGTATGTTGAAATAAGTAAAATAAATAAACAATATTGTCACTGCTTGTGCCTGTGTGTCTGTGTGTGTGTTTTGGTCATTACAAGTATGCAAAAGCACATGTTTTAATATACTTTAGATTGATATACATTACTTTAGGGTGATATACATTTTTTATGCGTTTTTTAAAAGGTGCCATGATTAAAACAAGGTTGAGAAACGCTGCTATAGTCTAGTTGTTGTGGTCTGTGTAGAGATGACACAAAGCAATAACAGCGGATAAATCCTAACTGAGTCAAGCTTGTGAAAGGCAAAGTTAGGGAGTGAATTTAAAGTATGAGGACAGAGCAATCTGGACATTACAGTGGCTTTCCAGCCATTCTCAGTGACACTCTAGCGTTCTCATTACTGCATACCGTCAAACCTGAACAGTGCCCTGAAGAAAGAGACCAAAAAAAAGAAAAAAAAAACAGGTCTCTCCTGCCAAGCCTCTCTCATTTCCCGGTCTTTGGCACTGCGTCTAGACACTGGGCCACTTTTGTGATGTAGGGAGCAAGCGGCCAGCGGTAATGAACATACAGGCACTCGACGAAGAAAAGGCAGGAGGAGGATGAGGAAGAGAAGACGAGGAGTAAAAGAGAAAAAAGAGGGAAGGGTCTGGCTAGCTGGGATAAGAGCGAGGCTGTCGGGCTAACGTCTGTATCTGCAGACGCCTCCTCCACACTCTAGACAGACATGGATCAAGGACATTCTTGTTATTTGTGATAATTCCTCTGGCTATCTCCCCTCTCTCCCCTCCTCTGCGAGAGAAAGCGAGAGAGAGAGTGATAAAAAGGAGCAGACAAGTGAAAAAAAGAGGCAAGTCTTAAGCGGAGCTTTCTGCCGTGCAGGATCCAGCTGAAGGAATCGTCACAGACCAGGGAACTCATTTCCTTTCAATGCCACTGGGTCAGGTGTTGAGGCTACAGGCGGATTTGGCCGGATTATGGCCACCCTGTTAGCGGGAGAACTATTGCACTGGCTGTCTAGAGCCTATGCCAGCATCTGGGGTAAAAACCCAGGCTTTTTCTTTCTGACCCGGAGAGGGGACAGTGGGCACTTTGGAGGTTGGAGGCACCAAAGGAATGAATCAATTTGCAAATTTAACTGCATAGATTGTGGAATATTAACACAGTTTAGAATCAGTTTTAATAACACTTAGGGACATTTCATATTCTTGTCCATATTAAATGACTTTTTTGGGGTCACGAAAGTGGTACAGTGGTCTGATAATGTTTTCTCACTGCACGGTACATTCTCTACTCGACTCTCTACTCTGCCTTTTGCTTTTCCAATAGACAAATCTGGTATGCAGTACCTGGTACTGGGTTCTTGTTTAATATCTGCTCACGTGTGGTTCCAAGCAAGCCAAATATAGGGACTAAACATGCTGTGTAAAGTTTGCAGGAACTGAAAAACTCTGATGCACAGTTAAGGGATGTTCAGTCCGAAACAAACAAAAACATCATGAATAAACAATGCTTTACCACTGATATTGTTGGGGTTTCCAAAGCGCCTGTATAACAGTTTTGCAAGATTTCCAGATACATTTCTGGGGCAGCTGTTGTGGCTGAAAACCCACTTCTTACCAAAAAGTGAGTAGGGTCAAGTGGAGTTGAGCAGAGTAGGCACCATGCTATGGAAAAGCCTATAAGCATTGGAGATTGTCCATTTGATCCCTGGTGATACCTCCGCTATCCCAGACTGGGAGACTTAAGGGATCACAATTGGCCTCACACTCTAGTTGGCCTGGTCCCCATAGTGCCATGGGATTAATAATGGGACAAGTCTTGGGCATTTGGTGCTCTCCTCCAGTGCATGGGGCTGTTCAGTGGTGTTGCATTAGCAGCAGTATGAAAAGAGGTGGTGATTGACATCACATGCAGTGGAAGCCCATGCTTGTCCCCACTCTCCCAGTGTTGGTGGCATTGTGTGCAATGGTGGGAGATAACTTATGATTGGGTGTTTTCCTCCAAGCGTGTTGAACATGTCAATGATGTTGCATTAATTGTAATGGGATGAAACACCCTAACTAGCAAGTAGGGTTGAATATGACTAAAACAAACATGGTGAAAGTAGAGATCCCATGCTGCACTGGTGTTTTATGAAGAACAGCAGGTGAATCACAGGACGTTCCCTTTGGAAATGTGAATGTCCAAACTCCCTTTGCTCTGCTGGGGATAAGTAGGGTTCGGGTGGTGCTGAATTGGAGCCAGCAAAGTTGTAATATACATGGATCTGTCCAACAAGTTCCTTTCTTAGTCAGCCAAATATCCTGCGTGCTTTGCCAGCACATTATCATATTATTCAGCAGAGGCAGGCAGAGGGCTGAAATGTTGACTAAAAAGGTTATCAAGCTTAATATAGCCTCCGGTGTCAAGCTCCAACTCTGTAATGTCGTGCGTGGGGCATTTTAAATGCTGTAGGGTCAAAAATAAGGACAAGGCAATTAGTTGGCTTTCCCCCAACTCCCCATTTACATTCAATATAAAAGATGTCCTCAGTCCACCTTAAACATCCTCCAGTGTGAACTGCTTAGACGCGCCTTGGCAGGGTTTGGTCTTATGTTGTTACCGAGGTTCTATAAATATGTAGGTATTTAAAAAAAATTATAATATTTAATGTTCAGTTCTAGGCAATTTCAGTTTATTTGGCTGCTCCAACAATCTCACACAGGAGCAATGATAGGTCATAGCCATCAGAGGTAACTGTTGTATAATTTCTTATAGTGTATTAGTCCAATAGTCAGATTCCATAGATGCTTCTACATGTTACCAACAAGCCATTCTACTAACAGCTAGTGGCTAATCATATTTAATATATGACTAGAACCATATAGAGCACCCACATTATGGTCCCAGATTCAATGGGCTCAAGGTAGGAACTCAACCTTGATGGGGCGCCAGTCCATCACAGAGCATCATCATACACCCATTCATTCACACCTGTGGTCACTTTTGCACTCCATGTGCGTTTGGTCTGTGGGAGGAAACCCACACAGACACAGGGATATCACACCACACTCCTCACAGACAGTGACCTGAGATGGGGCTTGAACACAAAGCCCCAGGACCCAGTAGCGATGCCGTGCTGCCCTACTACAATGCAATTACATACAGAAAATGTAAAATATGTAACTATATAATAATGATTATAATTGCTGTTCATTGTATTTTTTTGGTAGCAAGGATTTATTGCTTCTGGAAGGTTAGGGAGTTTTTCTACAAAATCGTTGAGGCTGTAGCCAGTCCTTCATTTCAGGAAAGCTGCTTTGGGACACTTTGGGCACTGTACAAATAAAACAGAATTGGATTGTGAATGGCTAACATGAGAAACAGTGTGAAAATAAATGCCACCTCACTGAAAATGGATGGAGGAGAACAAGGAGCTTTGATTAAGCATTTGAAAGAGGGAAAAGTAATCACGACAAACCTATATGAATACGGAAATGCACTGTGACATGGGGAATCCAGGTGAAGTAGGGTTTCATTTGTTTACTCACCATTCACTTGTTTTATTAAAGACTACCCAGTAAACAAGGAACGTCCCTGGACGTTCAAAATAAGTGTAAAAGTAGTCTGTCCATCAAGGACATATTTTAAACGTCAATGGATGTCCAAAATCCATCTTAATAAGTTAGTTAAGTGGTGACCAATTGATAACGTCAGTGGACGTCCAAAACACATTTTATACAAGTCATTTATTTTGGGACCAATTAATAACGTCAATGGACGTCCAAAATACGTCTAATAGTCGTCTGTTCAATGTCTGTGTTTAGACGTCTTTTCAACTTTCATTTTCAACCTTAAGAGAACGTTGATTAGACGGCAGTCATTACGTTATTTCAACGTTGAATCAACGGCTAATTGTTTACTGGGACTACCTTGTAGTCCACTTATTGGCAACTTTATGAAATCTAAGGGCTAGTTTGGGAGGGCTCATGTACAGCTACTCAAAAATGAACCTGTTTCCCATGTTTTTTCAAAAGGTCTTGTGTATACAGTAGAATGTCTATATGGTGGAGACACCTTAAATTAACAAAATTTCATGTTATGAACTGAGTGTATACTATATTTTTTCAGGTGATATGGGATTTGTGGTTTTACCCCTCTATTTAACACACTTTGTGCTTGGTTATATCCAGTGCTTTTTTTTGGTCAGAAACTGACCCTTGACGAAGGGCTAGTCTCTAATACAGGTAGAAGCTATAGGTTGTAAGGCTTTCTTGTTAAAGTGGCCCAGAGTGTACCTATAGCCTTAACCATCCTTCAAATGCTGTTTACAGTATCTCTCCCATCATCTGAGGCTATCTGTGGGTCTCTGTCTTTAGCCTGGAGTCAGATGTGCTCAGACTGCTTAATGCTGGCGGCTGCTGAAAAAGCTTTTTTTTTTTTTTTCTTCAAATCCCAGTTTATCCCCAGTTTGGTTGTTATTTATTCCCCACTCTCCCTAGTCACACATAATGCCACCCAGTTGGGAGGGTGAGACGAGCACGTGTGTCCTCTTTCCTAACTGCTGCAAAGACGACGACAGCTCAACACACTTGCAGGAGAATGTTAACAGAATTGACAGGCACTGGATGTACTGCAGATGATGGGGAGGTGTAGGCCACCTGTGCTTTCTTGGAGTCTACTTCCTCCCCACTACTATCACTGGGGTGGTACCGTTTATCACTGGAGTTGTCCCCTCAAGGGTCTTCCTGACCTTTAGCTTGGTCCATGATGTACATTTTTATTTATTTATAGCTTTGAAAACTACAAATATTCACCTTCCCAAAGATAATGTAGTGTAACCTTAAGGAGACATGACTGGATTTAAGACCACTGGTTGTACCTTTTGATGAAGAGTATGTACAGTACCCTTTTTTCCTCATAGCATATAATAAGAGATGCCAGAGATATGTGGCTAGTTTGCAAGCGATGGAAACTGGCCCTGGAGGAGGAGGAGGAGGAGGAAGAGGAGGAGGCGGAGGAGGAGGAGGAGGGGACTGACTATTATTCGGTGTTTACCTGCGCTGCTCCCCGCTGAGGGAGAGACGGCAGCTGTTTGTTTTTACCCTTAACCCCGGGACGAGCTGATGAAGTGTGACAGCTGACGTCGGAGGAGCCAGTCAAAGAAAGTGCCTGTAATGAGGAGTCTGGCTTCTTGAGAGAAACATGTCATCATATCTCAAATAAAGTTATTCTCCTCTGTCTCTCTCTCTCTCTCTCTCTCTCTCTCTCTCTCTCTCTCTCAGGTTTTGTGCTTTGTTTTTTCTTTGTCTCTGGGTTCTGTGTAGATGCTGCAGGTTGACACAAGGAAAGGCACTCTTCAACAGTTATTTGTTTATTTGTTGTGTCTACTGTGGCTATCATCAAACCTGGAATTAGCATGCCACTCAGGGTGGTGTATGCCAGGGCAGATTGCCCCTTTGGTGCCAGATGCTCCAAAGAAATCATAAAAATTGAGAAAACGAGAAGACCTTCAGTCTCATACTATATTCACTCATCTAATGTATGTAAGGGCCTGACTGTCATAGGTGGATATATAATTACAGCGTTTTGCAGCTGGAGCAGACTTCATATTTGAATTGGCTTTTTAAAAATTATTATTATTATTTTATTTTAATTTTGTGTCATAAAAAGATGTCATGAATGAATGAATGATTATAAAACTCACTTTAAGCACAGGAACACAGTCATGACTGAACATGTATCCACAGAGCTGTAGCGTTAACACTACATTTGGTGCTTTTCCACTTCATGGAACCTACACGACTCTACTGGACTCAGCACGGCTCTTTTGCTTTTCCACTGGACAAATCTGGTACCTGGTCCCTGGAACCGGGTACGTTTTCAGTTCCAGCTCGCTCTGGGTTCCAACCATGCAGAGTAGGTACTAATTGGTGATGAGAAAACCCTGCAGAGCGCTGATTGGTCAAAGCCATGTCAATCACCATGAAATGCAGAGCTCATTCAAATCCAGAAACACAATCCACAAACTTGCCTCTTATAAAAGTTACAGCAGATTTTTCCTGCATCATCCTGTGTGTGTAATCCCAGATTTCATATATCATCACTGTCCAATGAAAAACATCTATCTGCCAAAATATCAACTTTACAAGAGAAAAAAAAACCTTTTTAACTTTTACTGGAAGTCAATGTAAAAATTCCATGTAATTCTGGAATATTTCTATTTATCCGTTCATCATGGAATTTTCACACAATGGGAAGGACATATGCTGTGTTCAAATGAATAAACTAAAAATGGAGATTCATGTTTTTTATTGGAGAGCAACTATATATTTGACAGTTTGTAAATATTTCAGTGTGATCTCCATTACAAAAAGATCTTACACACTTTATTATTTAAAATCATTTATCTTTGCAATAAGCATTGTGCTTGGTTAGAGGATGTTTTAAAGCTGCCATTTTCATGTTGGGTTGCCAGACATCCAGGCAAATATCCATGTAAATATCTAGTCAAATATATATGAATTCTTCTTTAGAGCAGGTTGTATATTGCTAAATGAGGCACTGGGCGGCACTTGTGTTGCCAATGAAGCACTCACACGCATGTACAACTACAGAAGATTTCATTTCAATATATTGACAGTACAAACATGTTTCCATGTATTACTAAGACAAGCAGAGGTACTCATGCAGTAAACACAGGGTTTGGTTGCCATGTATTGCTAAAGTTACATGAGTTGAACCAGGCTCCAGACTTCATAAGTTGTTTTTGGTTTGAAAGGCAGAAAGGAGTGTAACCTTCTTAACGACACCAACCAAACTCCTTGGCTGTGTTCAAATGTCTCAAGTGCACTGTCAGTCCAGCCTTGTCCACTCTCATCTAAGTCACCATACATAAAGCTGCAACGATCGATATATAGGACAACCTGAAGGATGTTGTGCGAATCTGGCCCTATGCCTCTGGACTTACAGTAGTCCATCAGGTTCTGACACTGTGGATCTACTCAGTACAGTCAGCCCTATCCACCTGGGGTGGTAGAAACATTAGCCTCGTAATAGGCCTTTCACTGTACCCAGCAAAACTGCCTGTGGAGGACCCCTTAGAAACAAATTTGTAGTGGCGTGGAAAATTAATAAAGGAAATTGAGATTCATTTATACACGCCGGCACGGGCTAACACATCAGCAAAACTGCCAGGCAAAGGTCAAGAAAAGGAGAGCCAAACATCCAGGGGGGTAGTTGGGTGGGGTGAAGCTTTAGCAAGCTCTACTCTTGCAGATTTGCTTTCTTCACCTGAATCCACTTCTCCATGTGCAGCTGTTACAGCATAAAAAAAAATCCTCACCCACCCTCCACACAAAGGCCATAAATCAGGCTGTTTAAGGGGGAGCTGTCAGGCCTAGTGTTGGTGAATCTCATGGAGAAGTCAATACAGCGCTGACGGAATCACACCTCCCTGTCAAGAAACATGGACCTTACTGTAGAGCCAAGAACGAATCGATGGAACATTGTCTCTCACCAAGCTCTCATCTTTTTCACGCCTAAGATATTGGAGATCCGGCTGTGGTCAGGCTTTGCTGGAAATGGATTAGGGATATCGTCACTGTTATCCTTAAGATTGATTCAACATCGGGAAATGATTTTATAGGTTCTCTGGCATTTGACTGCAATCAAAACCTAACATCAAAATTCCAGTGTCAGGAGTAGAGGCATCGGTCCCTAAAGTGCAGGTACTTAGGTGCCACCGTGGTGAGGAGAGGGGTACCACCCCATTACCGAATAGAACTTCTTGACTTTACTACTTGATAAGGACTTTCCAGGCATACTGTTGTTTGGCCAACAAAGCTGAGAGCTGATTGGCTGAGACAGTAGAGAAGGATGGTGGACATCTGGCATTTTAAGGCAACAAGTGTCCTGTAGCCTGAGTCAACAAGTCTACAAAGACCAATGTCCATAAGTCTCTCATTTATACCCTCGTATCTTTCTGGGCCATTTAATTAGACTGGATTCCTCAGTCCGACCTCAGTTCAATCACACTCCCGAACCTTGTAAGCAACTAATTGATTTGGACGAGTGCACCTCGGCCAGCTGCTGATTGTCCAGAAGCTTCTGGAGATTGTCTGGAGACTTAGATGAGAGGAATTTGGTCAAAAAGCTTTTTTCGCATTCGATTAAGCCAATGAATCTCATTAAGAACCAGAGGTGTTTTATTGTGTGGCTCCCCAGGGTCCTGTCTGGGTGTGTGCATCTGTGTGTGTGTTTCTGTGTGTGTTCTGGCATCAGCCCCCCACACATAGCCGCTCTACAGGAAGATGGTGCAGAGGCAAGATGTCCCCCCCTTTGTCAGCACGCTGTCTCACCCTGCTGCTTGTGCAAAATATATGTCAATTAGATGCTAGCACAGATGGTCGCCTGACGCCTGCTCCAGAATTTTTCTCAGCTGCGCTATTGATTGCTTCGTACATCCAGGCGGCAACTGCAATCGCAGCACTTGTTTGTGCTTATGTCAGAACGAGGGGTGTTGAGCGAAATAAATTCATTAGCAATTGGTTCATCTTAAAGCGCCACTCGAGTTCCAGTGGAACCAGCTGGACAACAAAACTCTTCCCAAGCTTTGTGCCTGCAAACTTCATGTTGTTGAACATCTCTGGCTCAGTTCCATAACTTTGTCTAAAATCGAGGGCTTCCATGCAGAGTCAGGGGCCTTCCTTGCTGTAGGAAAGGCTTCTACATTTTTGAGAAAGGCACGAGACTAGTTATTTGAACATTGTTGTGAGGATTTGATAGCATTCCATCAGCAAATAGGTACTGACTTTGAGGATTAGTTAAGATTCTCCATTACTCCACAGCCCAAAACTGGGGGGCTTTATACTTCTCTAGTCCATACCTGACAGTAGGCATGGTGAACACAGGCTCATGTGCCGTTGCTCCTGCTTTTGATTAAGGTCAGTAATTTTGTTCAATCATATAGTATTAGTAGTCATTAGAAGAGGTGCTTATAAACTTAATGACCTGCTTTCCCAGGAACAGTGGACTGTAAACTTATACTTTATGGCTGTGTTGCCTCAATGCTGAGGCAAGTGCGCTCTGCAATTACACTGCCAAAACACTAGGGCTGAATCACAAATATGTTCCTCACCTCTGTAGAATTTACAATGGAGTAGTGTAGTATTATTAGTTTTATAACCTGTGAAGTAACCTGTGAATTTAGCGAGTGGAGCACTATTTGGAATAGAGAGTAGTTTACATGTGGTCCCAGGAAAGATACAAATACAATGCTGGCACTTTTTCGTAATCAGTGTGTGTATTTTCCACTTTTTTTGAAATATAATTCTGTGATGTGGGTGAAACGGTGGCACAGCAGGTTGCACAGCTCCAGAATCCTGGAGGTTGTGGGTTCAAGTCCTGCTCAGGGTGACTATCTGTGAGGAGTTGGTGTGTTCTCCCTGTGTCTGCGTGGGTTCCCTCCGGGTGACTGTCTGTGAGTAGTTGGTGTGTTCTCCCTGTGTCCATGTGGGTTTTCTCCGGGTGACTGTCTGTGAGGAGTTGGTGTGTTCTCCCTGTGTCTGCGTGGGTTTCCTTCAGGTGCTTCGGTGTCCTCCCACGGTCCAAAAACACACATTGGTAGGTGGATTGGCAATTCAAAATGTCCTAATGTGTGAATGTGTGTGTGCGTCACACTGTGAAGGACTTGCGCCCCATCCGGTGTGTGTTCCAGCCTTGCGGCCAGTGATTAATGGATCAATGGATAAGTGGTTACAGACAATGAATGAATGTATGAATTCCATGACCCCCCCCAAACCAATGTCCCATGAAATCTCTTGCCATGAATTTGCTGCTGTCTGCTGACATGTAGAAGTGTAGAGAACTTGAACCATGTTTGCTGGACTGGTGGGTGATCACAGTCCTTGTGGTCTGTGTCACTTCGATGCATTGTTACATTTCTGGGGAGGTGCATGTCAGGTTAAGTCACAGGGTATGGCTTAGGGTTCTACGCAGGGCATTTGCATTGCTTACAACAACATGGAAGCATAAATTAGCCTTAAGATATCACCATACTTACTCTGGTATACATGGACAACGTTGCAAAATAAGCTTTTTAATTCATACCAATTTCATCCAGTAACATAGAAATTTCTTTAATGATGACAACAGTCAATGACAAAGATGGAGGCTAACTAAGTGATCTTACTTTGAACTGAATCACTTTCAATACTAAGTCATAAACTCCTAGCTGAAAGAACATACCTCATTGTCCAGTAAAATGAACCAAGGCTAATCATGTTAAAGTAAAGTCAGAGGCTGTGTAACTGGATGGCCAGTCAAATGCTGACCATGGATAAATATGTAAAACACGAAATGTAGCCAGTCTATAGCTTTGAAAACAAGCCCAATATGCAGAACCTGCTGACACCTGGCTAAGGTAGATGCCTGACATCTCTACGCACTGTAGCCCAATCATTTCTGTGGATGTGTGGGGAAAGTATTCCCCATGCAAGGTCAGATTGATTGGTGATAATAGCCTGCTCTGTATGAACTGCTGCCCCTTGGTGATACAGTGCATTAAAACTTGTGAAAAATCTGCAGCTGTGTGCACCTTAGGGATCTATACTGACATATGGAGATCTATGCACATGTAATGCTTTATAATGCATGGGCTATAGTTTCCCCAACAATGCTGTGAAAATGTCCAGAAATTCATAAGCCATTCTTATGAATTCCCAAAGGAAACGACCATTAAATAAAACCTAAAAACTAAATGTAACCTTAAAATGCTGTATATCTTTGATCATGCCTGGTTCATTATCTATGAAAAGACATGCCAAAAAATGTTTTACACCCCTGGAGACAAGTGTTTATGTTCCCCCTACTGGACAGTTCATGAAATGCATCATGAAGACACAAGAGAAACATTCTGCTTTTGTGTTGTTAGGGTTCCCACTTTCTCTGTATGTTTTCATTTGCTGAACTCTTGGATGATCTAGTCTCATCTGATACCTCTGTCATGACGATAAAACGAGTGAATGAGGATCTCTGGAGTTTGCACAGTACACTGAGACCCAACTTTTAGGAATATCTCAAGGATCTGATGTAAAACTTTTACTTTTAACTCCAAGATGCTGTTATATAACTTATAGATCGCTGCCTATGTTAGCGCACCTCCGGAGAGGAAAAATGAGGCCAGCTCTTGTCCATACATTCCTCCAAAGAAGCTGAAGGTTCCGAAGGCGGTTGATAATAAAAGGAGGGTGGGGGATTAGATGAAATATGTCTGCGAGAAGGGTGTTTTAAATTTAAATCTAAAAGCATAATCCCATCTCTTTTGTGGCGCAGATAGCAGGAGAAAGCCAAGCTGTCCACTTTTTGTTTGTCACAGCTTGGGTTTCTAAATGCAGGGGCTCTTCTCATTATTCCGACACAAAAGGAAATGACAGCACCAGAGAATGAGAGAGAGAGAGAGAGAGAGAGAGAGAGAGAGAGAGAGAGAGAGAGAGAAAGAGAGATAGAGAGAGAGATAGAGAGAGAGAGAGAGAGAAGCAAAGAAGAGAAGAAAGCCAAAGGATCTAAGCCTGGATTTGGTCTGGAGGCAGGGAGCTGACAATAACGAGAGCGGATTCATTTCTGAGTGGTCGCTGGGGGCTGACCTGAAGTCACTCAAGATATTTAACTGTAAAATTCCAGATCTTATCTTTAAACAGTCTTAAAGGTGCAATACACAATTTTTATAAATTAATTTTCTTCAGGTAAAGAACGCTATTATACTGACACATAGTGGCCTGCATTAAACATAGTTAAACGTACAGGGGTTGGACAATGAAAGTGAAACACCTGGTTTTAGACCACAATAATTTATTAGCATGGTGTAGGGCCTCCTTTTGTGGCCAATACAGCGTCAATTCGTCTTGGGAATGACATACACATGTCCTGCACAGTGGTCAGAGGGATTTTAAGCCATTCTTCTTGCAGGATAGTGGCCAGGTCTCTACGTGATGCTGGTGGAGGAAAACGTTTCCTGACTCGCTCCTCCCAAAGTGGCTCAATAATATTTAGATCTGGTGACTGTGCAGGCCATGGGAGATGTTCAACTTCAATTTCATGTTCATCAAACCAGTCTTTCACCAGTCTTGCTGTGTGTATTGGTGCATTGTCGTCCTGATACACGGCACCACCTTCAGGACACAATGTTTGAACCATTGGATGCACATGGTCTTACTGGTGCAATGTGGAGTTAATGAAGTTTGGCCACCAGGCTGCTCCAATTTAGCCATGACACCTCCCACACTACAATGACAGGGGTTTCAGTTTCATTGTCTAACCCCTGTAGATGCCCTATGCTGGGGCAGATGACCCGCTCTACCGAGCATAAATTGGTTCATTCAGGAAATGGCTCATTATTTAATAAATAATCATTTTTGGTAGAAAATAATTTGAAATGTATTAAATATATGTTGTTATGCATAATGAATCATTTATAAATGTCTAATATCCATCACAATTTTTTAAAGTATATATTAGTTTTTTTAAAAAAAACTCAGCTTAATCATCTGTAACAGTAATCACTGACATCAGTAAGAAGTGACAATAAGAAGAGGTACAGCATTAAATCACTGAACAATCTCAGTATATTCCTACAACAGTATCATAGGGCTATATTAAAGATTCCCAGTGCAGACCGGGAGCATTATCCCCATTCCTTCTTTCCTCCTCCCCTTAAACATCATAGTTCAGAGGTCAGCCATTCCCCACAAACACAGTTATCTGCTTTGTCATCTTATCTTGCTGCAATGTGTCGTCCTCCTAGATGTGAAGAGACAGTAACAAAGGGATAAAGACATGTCCGGGGTCACTCTCTCCATGCTAAACAACGTTTGGTTTCCACCAGACAAAAAGGCATCAGTCAAGGGAGACCAAGAAAAAGCCTTTGGGCTCAGCCGCCATTTAAACTCAGCCTTTATCTCGCCAGCATCTGTTTACAGATACCAGCGTTTAAAGACTTTAATTCTGTGCTTTGAGGAAGACTACCAAGACCACCAAGTCCCTCTTCTGTTCCTCAGTCTGTGTCTATTTCTTCTCTCTCTCTCTCTCTCTCTCTCTCTCTCTCTCTTTAAACATTATAATCAGTGACTAAAGCTTTTGTTAAACTATATAACATGTTAAACTTACTTGTAATTTGAAATTGTAAGAGATTCAGACTGGTATCAAGATGCCAACATTACGTACAGGAGGTCCTCGGGTTACGGCAGTCCCGAGTTCCGATGTTTCGTGGTTACGACACATCTCCCATTTAGTGTATAAAGCCTTGTTTTGACTTAAGTGGTTTTGCGTTATATATGTCGTAACGTGAACTTCGTGTTTGGTGTGCGCTGTGGGAGAATACATGGTTACACGGCTCGGGACCAAGGAGGACAGCGTCACTCCAGTCACATTGTAGGATAAGTGCTTACAGTATGTTATTTACGTAAAGTATGTACGTATGTTCCAACTTACACCGAAAATCGTTTTATGACGCGATGTAGGAAAGGATCAACGTCGTAAGTCGAGGACCCTCTGTATTTTACTAACAGACCATTCCTACGATTCCTAAAATGTGTATGAATCTGGCAACCCTGTGTGAAGCCTTAGAATATCCCTAACCATAAACCTAAACCTAACCCCTGATCCTAACCCCTACCCTAAACCTAATACAATAACCTAACCACAAAGTCCAGGGAAATTGTGCTTTTTTTGTAGCTTTTACTGTAGTGAATGTACAACCAGTGGATGTGGGCTGGCTTAGTGTTTTAGCAGTGTATTTACATTTTAGACATGACACCAGGTACAGTAAAGTGTTACCGGAGTTTATAGCAAGACAGGGTTTCTCACCTGGCTAATAAACATTTTAATCACACACTAAATCACTTCAACCTGAGTCTGAACTGAGCAGAACATGACCCAAAACAAGCGTGACCTGCATTATCTTCAAAGCACTGATAGAAACATTGCAGAAAAAATAGATTGCTGTTGTCATTGTTGTGCTACCACTTGTGCTGACCCAGACTTACGTGAGGCAAATGATGCCTTGTTTTTTGAGTTTTATTCCACCTTAAATGGTGGTAAATATCAAACCTGCTGCAGTATGGACTTATAAACTGCTGCAGTATCAGATGCCAAATATAGCTACTGCATAATTAAGGTGGAAAATGTCCTGTGTTTACCATTTGCCTTCAGTTTTAATTGGTTCTCAATGAGACCTGTTCAGATTCCAGTTAGACTGGTTTGGTATGAATCAAAACAATCACTATATGTGAGGAGTTGTGGTGTGTTCTCCCTGTGTTGTTATGGGTTTCCTCCCTTTGCGCCATCTCCCACCCACATTCTAATATCACCAGTGACAGAGCACCAGAAGACTAGAAGCTTTTACTGCAGCAAGTCTCTGAAAGTAATTCCAAAGGCATAACGACAGAGCAGTGGTCCCCCTCATAAAGTCAACCACCACATTAACCCCTCTCCAATTCTGCCCCACCCACCATTTCTTTTTTCATTCTTCCAGAGTCAAGTAGGCCACATATTGTAATTAATTTGGCTCTTCGGGGGGTGGAGGATGGGGTGTGGTGCATGTTGTCAGTGGCCCAAAACTCAAAGGGACCATGAAATGGAAGCAGGGGGACACTGTGAAACTTTATACTGTGTGCAGCATTTAATTAAAAGACACTAGTTAAAGGGAAGATTGAAAGAGAGAGAGAGAGAGAGAGAGAGAGAGAGAGAGAGAGAGAGAGAGAGAGAGAGAGAGAGAGAAAGAAAGAGAGAGTGAGAGAATCATTAGCACCTTTGCTATCATCTAGACCCGGCACAAGAAGCAATTAAGCAATTTCTAACACTTATTAGGAATTAATTACCAGTTGATTTGCATGGGTGGAATGTAAAGCAGATGTGGGGCAGGAGCAGGTGCAGTAGTAGAGAGGCTCTTGATTGATATTGATGATTAAAGTGGGCGATTGGGCGGTGATCACTCAGACCTCTTTTTGGATATGACATGTTCACTGGGTCTCATTACGAGATGAAATATGGTCCATTTCCCGCCTGTAAATAAATCCTGGCTCATGTGGAGGAGCATGTAACTTCCTCACAGCAGGATGGGCCTGGGCTGGAGCTCAGTCTGTAGCTCAGCAATGTCAAGTCTTCGGGTGAGACTCCTAACACCTTTGGAGCAGAGTCATGGCAGGTTCAGAGCCCACACATAAACTTAACCGGGTCGGTTCTGGCTTGTGAATGTAGTTCGGAACTCTTCAGTGCATTGCAACCTACATAAATTGTTTTCCAAATCAGAAATATTCGTTCCCAGAATCAAAAAGTAGGTTTGGTGTCCGTGGACGTGTTGAGCTAAAGAAGCTCCAGAAAGAGCACAGAGCCTCAAATAAAGCATTATGAGCTGTATGTGGTTCTGTCGTCCAGGAAAATGCTACATCTGAGTGTGTTCTGTGTTACTTGAGGTATGTTTGGTAATATTTTCAGCTGTTTTTCACTGATAACAAGTTGAACTGGATGGCTCAGAACTCTGTAAAACATGTCTCTATCCATTTATCTATGGCTCTGGTGATGAATTCAGCCACAGCGAGTTACCCTGGAGTGCCCTCCCACCGATGACGTATCCTTTGTTCCCATCCAAACTGGTGGAAAGTTAGGCCGATTCCTGGAGAGCATCAAGGTTACATGCAGGCACCGGGAGAACACACCAGAAACCAGGACCCTGAGATAGAGCAGTGACACTTCTTGCGCCATAGTGCTGACCTTACATCTTTACATATGTCTGTAAATGCATGAACAAAATATATTCCACAAATATGTTTTCTGTTTTCATGAACGGCTGGGCAAAATGGTTTCTTTAAACTCATGTCAATTTCAATACCTTCCACAAAATAACAAGTCTATGTAATGCAGCATGGAGTAGAACACAGTTATCGAGTCACATTGCTTCCATTTGGGTTGCAATGGCTTCAAATGCAGGTGCTGAAACCGAGAGCACATGCCAAGAAACATTACCTCTGAAGAGATGCATTGACCCCCCGTACTCTATCACCTACAACTGGTGCCAGATCTTTTCCGGTCCAGTCGTTTCCAGTGAAAAATACCTTGCTGCGATGCACTTGAATTTGTATTCCTCCTTAAGCTGAAAAGCAGTAGCTCCGAATGTGCCAGATGAGCAGAATGCAGGGTGTAATTTGTTTTGTGGTGTACCTGCAGATGATATGTATCATATTTAGCAAATGATGCAGTCTCACATCTCACACTCACATTATATTCTATAGTAAAAGAAAAAAAAAAAAAAAACGTTCCTCCCAAAAACACACGTTTGTAGGTGGATTGGTGACTCAAAAGTTTCCGTAGGTGTGAATGTGTGTGTGTGTTGCCCTGTGAAGGACTGGCGCCCCCTCCAGGGTGTGTTCCCGCCTTGCGCCCAATGATTCCAGGTAGGCTCTGGACCCACCGCGACCCTGATTTGGATAAGGGTTACAGATAATGAATGAATGAATGAATGACAAACCATGAAAAGTGGTTTACAGATAAATTTGTTTAAGACCATCTACATGCATCAAAAAACTAAATGTTTATATTTTACAGACAGCACATAGCTAGTTTAATAAGTTGTCCCAGCAAGCAAAGTCCTGTGAAGTTTTGTAGGCACAACTTCAAATGTGCAGTTTCCAGTACTTCCACTGCTTACACACAAAAACAGTTTTAAACCTCTACCTCTTTGGAACTAAACATATCAAATCTGTAACTATCTATTAAGGTGGTGCAGTGGGGCTAGGTGTAGTGTCACTGCCTCACAGCTCCAGGGTTCTGATGTCCTGGGTTTGAATTTGGCCTCTGTATCACCCCCCATTGAAAGAAATAGGCCAGTGAAATGTAAATAGGAATCTGTTTTGTTGCATTTTGGTTTCTGATATAATCCTGTAGAAATGTAAATCCTGGCTAATGCTTTAATCTGAATCTTAGCACCTTAATACTTAATAAGCAGCGGAAAGACTAGTGAATCTTTCTGTGTGATTCATTTTCACATGTTTTCTGTAAATAAACACCTTTATTTCAAACATGCAAGTCTTTAAAATGTTTCAAACAGTTCTGGAAGGGAAAAATTACCATCCTCTCTCTCTCTCTCTCTCTCTCTCTCTCTCTCTCTCTCTCTCTCTCTCTCTCTCTCTCTCTCTCTCTCTCTCTCTCTCTCTCTCTCTCTAGTGCTAAATGAAGCTTCCCCTAGACCTGGAGGTGAAGAGGCTGTGGAGACTCTCAGTGTTTAGTCTGGGGCCAATAGAACTGTGGCTAGGCCTTTTGAAGGCAGGGGATTGTGGGAGCATGTGTGTGTGGTGGGGGGGGGGTAAATAGTACTATTTTCTTCCCAGGCAATCAAAACACTATCTCTGTGAAAAATGGCAAGAGCCCTCGTGACATGATTGCCCTGGTTTTGTGAAAAAGAACCATGGGCCCCGGCCCTGGGGTAATTGTCAAAAAGCCACAGACGGCCCCGTTCCAGCCGGCATCCATCATGGGGCCCGGCCCTAAAGAGATACTTCAGATTAGAGCCAAGGCAAACAGACACAGCCGGGTCCTTTAGTGTGAAATGTAATATGAAATGTGTTCACAGACCCAGTGCTACCTTAATAGAAAAGATGTCAGAAGGCATTTCCTATGGAAAGGCACTCTCGTTTTTCTCTCATCCTGATGAGTTCATTATAAGGAAAACCAATACAATCTAAAAAAAAAGAGTTTCCATTAACTTTTTGTTTTTGTTCTCAACAGCTACTGGTTCTGGGTCGAGACTCTACCTTAAATGAGGGGCTAGATTTCTTCATCCTTCTTGCAATAGCAGGACATGAATACAGAAAATGGCAAATCTTAACACAGATAGTCTGTAACATTTATTACTTAAATTTTCTGACCATTCATTCATTCATTCTTTGTCTGTAAGTCCTTATCCAGTTCAGGGTCGCAGTGAGTCCGGAGCCTATACGCAAGGCAGGAACACACCCTAAAGGGGGCGCCAGTCCTTCACAGGGGGATATACATTCACACATTCACTCACACACTACTCACACACTACCTGCTGCGCCACTGTGATGCCCATTTCCTGACCATTTGAGTCTAAATTAGAAAATAGGAAATTGAAATTTAAAACTTGTAATGAAAATGGTAGAAATTCATAATTTGAGGAGCCCAAATGAAAAGTTTGGAAACTGAATTTTAGAAAACGAATTGTATTTATTAAAATGTATTTCCTTATTATAACATTCCTTCATGCATTCATTGTCCGTAAGTGTTTATCCAATTCAGGGTCGAGCTGGGTCCGGAGCCTACATAGAATCACTGGGCACAATGCGAAAACACACACTGGAGGGGGTGCAGGTGCTTCTTATTATACAATAATAATAATAATAATAATAATAATAATAATAATAATAATAAAGGTTTAAACCCAATTTCCTCTTTTTATATTTATCCAATCAAACGATTAAATAATTGAATTGACAAATACATAAAAGACAGATATTTGAATGTTGTAAAATACATTGTTTTTTTTTATTCAAAGCTTATTATTTACAGTTTTACAGGGACTCCTTCAGTAAAGTGTCCATGTGTCGAGCCGTAATATGTGATTTATTTTCTTGCCTGTTCTAAATCAAAACCTGATTAGCTGATTGCAGTAACAATAAGTTATTCATTCATTCATCTTCTATAACCTCATCATCCTGATCAGATTTGTGGTGGGCCTGGAGCCTACCCGGAATCACTATGTCACAGAATGTTACTCACACATTCACATCCGTTGGAGTTTCACAGTTTCACACTCACCCAGTCACTCACATACACACTCCCCACTGTGCACAGTTTTAATTGAAGGCAAGGCACGAACCAAGGCCCCCATGGCCCTAGAGCTGTGTGGCAGCCCCCCAGTGCACCTTCGCCATGTTTATCCCTTTTGAGTGTTTGGCGCTGCCTCTGAATGAGAACAAGACAATCAAACACTGATCTTCCTTAAGTTCCTCCATTAAAGATGAATTACAAACAGACCCCCCCCCCCTACCCACCCACACACTTCCTCTTTGCTCCAGAGAGAGAGTGAGGGAGAGAGCGAGGTAGAACGAAAGAGAGCAGGAGGGTGCTGTTGAAACCAATCAAAGCCAATGATCACAGTCTGGCTTTTTAGCATCAGCTTCCAGCCAGACAGCGAACGGGAGGCTTTGATTGGTTTGAAAAGCCCCCCTCTATCTCTGGAGCGAGAGCGGAGGAGTAAACTCAGTCGCTCGCCCGAGTGCAGCTGTGGCTTCAAAGATAGCAACAAACAGAGCTCTCTCTCTCAGTCTCTCTCTCTCTTGCTGCTGCCTTTTTTCACAGCAATTAAACCCTGTTTGGACCAAGGAGGAAGACGCTGAAGTGTCTCTATTACTGTGCGGAGGGTGGAGCTCAGGGAGCAGATGGTGTGTCTTTGAATAGCAGCCCACCGCCGGGAGACCGCAAGGCGATGTGAGTCAGGACGAGACAGAGGTCTCTTGGACAGGTCTTAGTCAGATGGGTGCAGAAGTTGGCATAGAGCTGGTCAAATGGACACACACACACAAACACACACACTAACTCTAAGGATTTGGAGCTGTCAACACACCCACACCTGGGATTATATGCATCCACCTTAGTGCTGGGGAGCATTTGCTGGTTAGTTGTTTGTTGGGAACCCAAGCGCACTTCTCTAACCTTCAGGTCACCACTGCCCTGGAGTTTAAATGTACGTTGTGGGGACGCAGGTGGGTACTACGCTGTGGGTGTATAGGCAGGTTATGGACTACACTACATGATGATTTCCTGAAAACACACACACAATATAAAACAGCTGCTATTATAAAAAATTGTATCTCCCGCACGGTAACCTCACATGAGGTAGTAAAGACAAAAGGCTGCTCTAATGTTTTAAATATTTACAATGCCTTAGTGGGTGATACAAGACATTGTCCGACACCAATGACACACATAAGTGAAAAGGAAGTGAACGGTAGATCACAATGTTCATAATCACGTAGTAATCTTCATATTTTTGTTCTGATCTGAGCCCTTTAGGCCAAACCATGTGATGTCTTATAAATAAACCCAAAGTAATTCAGTCCAAGGTCAGTGGTAAATCAAGGCCGAATGTTAACAAACCCCTTCCCTCTGAAGACGTCAAGCACAGGTAGTCATCTAGTTGCCTCCACCACCAAAGCGGCATCAGGGAAATCTGCCATTTCCTTCTAATAAATCATATAACTGCCCAGGCATGACCCTAGATCATCAGCTGGACACTGGGGAGTAGCGCTGGACTGGATCAAGGTAGAATAACCGACTCATGATGGCCTCTTTCAAGACCGACCTTGTGGACTCAAGTACAAATCAATACCTAAAGGGTCCACAATGAACTCCAGAGGCACGTCTCAAAAATAACTCTGAAATTCCCCCTTAAATCCAGTGTGAACCTCTTTTGTGCAGTCTGTTACATGGTGGGAAAGCTTTTTAATAACCTCGTTATGTTATTTTATTTTGCTCAGTAAAGCCATTATTACACTCTTAAATAAGTTTGTTTGCACTGGGCTCCTGTTTAAAATGGTGTTTGTAATAATTATGTAGTCACTCATTAACAATGCAGGAATTTACTCTGTATCTGCTGGTGGTTTGTTATTACACATAAAGATGTACAGCAGTGCAGTTTATTTTTATGACCCTTAAATACCCATATGGACTACCTCCAATTTATACACATGTAATTACATGTAATAATGTAATATCTCTAAAGATGCACTTATGTAATTACATTGAAATTAGAAACAGATTCATAAACCATGCTCAATAAATATTACAAAGTGTTAATAACAACTACAATACAATGATTAGATGTATTTACTTGTGGAATAAAGCTTAATACACAGTGAATAAAGCATCTATAAAAGTTTCATATGGGCTTTACCTTAATTAACTCTCAAAAGAAGTCACATCCGACTTTGATTTCCCCCTTAAACACAGAGCCTCTTTAGATGAGTCTATTCCACAATTGCAGAATTGTGTTTTTGATCATCTTTTCTTGTTAGCCATCCAGCCAGTGGCCTAATTAATGTGTGATCGTTGTTCCCTCATGCATAGCCGCATTCATTATTTGATAGATAAATCTGACACGATCTCAAAATGATAATGACACATTTTCCCGTCCCCCGTGCACTGCTGCTCATTTAATGCAATAATCTGAAGCCATGGGGATTAATATTAATGATTTGGGAGTTCTGCACCCAGTCTCCATCATGTCAAGGACTTTGCATGTATTAATGCTCACAGGAAGCAGGCTTGAAAAGGCAGGGATTGGCGCTAACGAGGAACACTACAGCAGGTGGCAATAGTGTGTTGGTAATTTTGATGGATCAAGGCTTCATTGTGAAGTAACTTTGCAATATGCACACCTTTTTTTTAAACCATTGTTTCCTCAGTTTTCTTCTGCTGGGTTTAAAAGGGACTCATGACACTTGGCTTGGCTCAGCACGACTCGACACACTTTTAATTCCCTGGTCCCTGGTCACTTTTCCATTAGCAGAGCTTCCCTGCCAAATGTAGCTGGTGATGTCGCAAAACCCAGTCTCTAACACCTCTCGCTAGTTTTTCATTGACCGCCGATCCAAGGAGCATTTCAAAACTATGAGTTGCTATTGTGAGTCAGATAAAAACAAATGTGATCACTACTGTAAATTGGAATTTTTTTTTCAGATGACAAGTTTGTGCTGAATGTTTGCATTTCATTGTGATTTACAATTCCCTCTGGAAATCAGAGATCGGCAAAATTTACATGTTATGGTTTAGACTACTTGGCTCACTTGGAACTGAATGTGGGCAGGGGAAAAATAACAAACAAACAAACAAACAAACAAACAAACAAACAAACAAACAAACAAACAAACAAACAGGTTCCTCATACCAGATACCAGATTTAACTAGTGGAAAAACAAGAAAGCAGAGCCAAGCTGAGTTGGTACCATGAAGTTGAATAGTGCCTTAAATTTCATATGATTTTGGGTTTGGGACAAAATCAGTCAGATTTACCACATGGGTTTATGTCATTAACCTTGATAAAGTCACTGCCTATCAGCTCATTAAGCCTCTAAATGGGGGTGTCTGTAATTGTCAGCTGCAGGGGCGTCCAAATCTAAACCATAGTGGTTTTCAACCCAAGGTTCTTTCTCATGGCATTGCTCTGCTACTGATGTTGCATTGTATGTTCTGAGCAGGCAGCAGAAACAGATTTAAAATCTTACAAATCTGTATAAATATAATATCTATATCATATTCATATGTAACGGCTTAATCCATTAGATTAATATACACTTGTACATACAGATTGTAGATTTTATCATTTATAGCGGATCATTTCTGTGGGTCTGTTAGTCCTGAATTGCACTGCAGTGTAAAGAGCAGCTGCACATGAGCATAAGCTCACTATGGTCAGTGCCAAAAGTCAGCAAGAAGGGTACAAACACTCCTAGGCACTGGACTGAAGCAGTTCCCTACTACATTCCTTCAGCTTATTAGAACTCCATTTAATATATTTGAGGTGAGTTTACTTGGATTGTGTGTAGGATTCAGAATGGCTCATCCAATACTAGTACCTGACCTCACAGATGTCATCAAATCCTCACAGAAATGTTCAATCACACTTACAGCTTTCCCAGTTACTGCAACAAGGGATGACACACTCCCTGTTATGATTACCCTTGATTTTAGAAGTAGTTTTGGATGAATCTCTCTCTCTCTCTCTCTCTCTCTCTCTCTCTCTCTCTCTCTCTCTCTCTCTCTCTTCCTTTTGTCTCTAAGTTGACATGACTGGTGTGTGTCTCCCGGGTGGTCTTTATGGTTTATGACTGCCGTTAAGAGAGGCAGAAGGAGCAGTGGCCCGGGATTCTGCCAGCGTCTGCCACTGATGGATTAATTTAGCGGAAAACAGAGTGACTGCTCTCGAACAAGTGGAGACAGACGAGCTCTTTTTTTCCCCCCTTCTTTCTTTTCCCACACAGGGCCCACCTCCGTCTGAACGCATGGTGGGCTTTCCGACAGCAGCCCGGCAGCAGAACAGAACCCAGGGTGACATTTGTTGTTGCAGTGCGGATGGTCGTACGTGGGACTGAGCTTCATGCATTTATTTATGACCCCAGGTACAGGTAGTTATATCTACAGCCTGGATTTATTTGTTTGGCTGATGTGATATTATACCCAGCTGGGCTCTGTATCACTGCGCAAAAACAAACTGCTGAGAGAGCTCAGAATACACTCTGGCAATCGATTTCTTTATGGTTTGTCACTTCCATCTTAGAAAAATAGAAAAAAAAATGCTTCATGTGGTAACAAGCAATTGAACCAGGTTTGGAATTTTGCTGTGAGAATTTGATTGCTTTTAGCAACATTAGTGCTTCATAAACCCTGAGAAGGGCAAGTCCATTGCTGGGGGGCTTTGTACTCCTCTAGTTGAAGAAAGTCCTGTGCTGGGGGTCTTTAAACACTTCTAACTGATGCAAACCCATTGCTGGGGGGGCTTTATACTCCACTATGTGATGCAAGTCCAGTGCTAGAGGCTTTATAAAGTTGGTGAAAGCCCAGTGTTGTGTGTGGGTGGGGTGTATATCCATCTGGCTAATTCAAGCATAGTGCTGTGGGGGGGTTGTATTGCACTAGTTGATGAAAGCCCATTGAGGAAGGACTTTATACAACGCTAGTAGACACAAACCCAATGCTGGGGGGCTTTATCCACCTCTAGTTGATGAAATGAACTATTTGTGTGGGTGGCTTCATTCTCTGCTAGTTCAGGCAATATCAGCACCGGGGGTTATATACTGATAGAATGATTACAATCCCAGTACTGGGGGGCTATATACTAATAGAGTGTTTACAAACCCAGTCCTGGAGGGGCTATACACTGATATAATGATTACGAACCCAGTGCTTGGGGGCTATATACTGATAGAGTGATTACAAACCCAGTTCTGGGGGGCTATATACTGATAGAGTGATTACAATCCCAGTACTGGGGGGCTATATACTGATAGAGTGATTACAAACCCAGTACTGGGGGGCTATATACTGATAGAGTGATTACAAACCCAGTACTGGGGGGCTATATACTGATAGAATGATTACAATCCCAGTACTAGGGGGCTATATACTGATAGAGTGATTACAAACCCAGTACTTGGGGGCTATATACTGATGGAGTGATTACAAACCCAGTACTGGGGGGCTATATACTGATAGAGTGATTACAATCCCAGTACTGGGGGGCTATATACTGATAGAATGATTACAATCCCAGTACTAGGGGGCTATATACTGATAGAGTGATTACAAACCCAGTACTTGGGGGCTATATACTGATAGAGTGATTACAAACCCAGTACTGGGGGGCTATATACTGATAGAGTGATTACAAACCCAGTATTGGGGGGCTATATACTGATAGAGTGATTACAATCCCAGTACTGGGGGGCTATATACTGATAGAATGATTACAATCCCAGTACTGGGGGGCTATATACTGATAGAACGATTACAATCCCAGTACTAGGGGGCTATATACTGATGGAGTGATTACAAACCCAGTACTGGGGGGCTATATACTGATAGAATGATTACAATCCCAGTACTGGGGGGCTATATACTGATAGAATGATTACAATCCCAGTACTGGGGGGCTATATACTGATAGAGTGATTACAATCCCAGTACTGGGGGGCTATATACTGATAGAATGATTACAATCCCAGTACTGGGGGGCTATATACTGATAGAACGATTACAATCCCAGTACTAGGGGGCTATATACTGATGCAGTGATTACAAACCCAGTACTGGGGGGCTATATACTGATAGAATGATTACAATCCCAGTACTTGGGGCCTATATACTAATGGAATGATTACAATCCCAGTACTTGGGGGCTATATACTGATGGAGTGATTACAAACCCAGTACTGGGGGGCTATATACTGATAGAATGATTACAATCCCAGTACTGGGGGGCTATATACTGATAGAATGATTACAATCCCAGTACTGGGGGGCTATATACTAATGGAATGATTACAATCCCAGTACTAGGGGACTATATACACTGATACCTAATGCAAACCTAATGTAGGGGGGATTTAGAGAGTGAAATAATCCAAAATATAGAACCAAGCCATATTTTTATGACACAAGATGAATACAAAAAAATATTTGATGAAAAAATGAACATGATTAACAATAATAAATGTTAAAAAATGTATTTAATAACATATATAAATACATACATTATTTATATTATAATTTATAAATAATAATTATTATTACTGTTATATTAATAAATAAATTATTATATAAATAAAAAAACAAAACAAAAGTAAAAGAGTTTCACGGTTTCTTGCACAGATGGTTGAATAACTAGTGCCTAGCATCAGTTCGACCCCCATTTGTTTAGTTTTTTCAGCCATGCCATCCGCATTATTACCCCCCTTCAATGTTTGCATATAGCTCCCTTATCAAAGCAAAGCAGAGAACACTTCATAAGTGAGAGATGCCACTTTAATTCATGGGCTAATCTTGACTTCAGGACATCTTTACATAAAATGCAAAATTCCTCACTCTTAAAAGCAATGGCTTAAGGTGAAGTACGCCCACGGGATCTATTTACAGAGATTAAACACAGCAGTACATCCATTGCCTTGTAAATCCAATCGTTTAAACAGTTCTAGGATAATTAAATCTCAACCCAGTCTCATGAAACCTACTCTGGCTCACGCTTCTCCGCGAGTATCAGTGTGGCACACAGGGGGAATAACAGAGTAACTGTATCTCCTAATTGGTCCATGCAGCAAGAGGAGGTTTTGCCAAAACTAATCATTAGCTATGAAATAAAAAGCTAATTTTAGTAGAGGACCTCTGCTTCTGATTACATTAAAAGCCATGGTCAGGGTCAGTAGCAGTGGGCATTTATTTGTAACTGACCACTTTATTAGAAATCTTTAAACTGGTATTAAACAGTACATTACACTGTTATGTGGGTGGTGGTACATTCTCAGCGCTGCAGTGACACTGATGCGGTGCTGATGTGATAGTGTGTGTTGTACTGGTACAAGTGGATCAGACACAGCAGTAGCTGCTGGAGATTTTAAACACCTTTGCATCACTCAGCAAAATGATAATGGCTCCTGACAACTAAAGAATATTCAGTACTAGTACTAACTGTATTAATACAATTACTTACATACCATAAAGTGTGCGCATAATGTTCAGTGGAGCTGATGAAGTGGAGGGTAGAAACAAGGAGGAATATACCAGTCTTGCTGTCCCTATTGATCGAAAGACCTTATATTTTCAGATTCAGTTTTCTCACAGTGATGGTTGAAATATAGCAGCAACAATAAATAAAAAAAAGTAAGGCACAATGTAAAGCTAAAGCTTTTGAAGACTAGTTGCATCTCCACTGTTTCCCCATAGTCTCAAACAAGACAGGAGTGGCTGTGGTGGGAGTGAGAAAAAGACCCATTAAACGGCTGTAAAGATTCCTTTCGAATTCAGCCTCCGTCCTTCCTGAGGTGGCATATCTCACAGGAAGTATTTTAAAATAAGAGGGCTGAATAAAAACATTCATCCCCCGCTCTCTGTCTTGCTTTCTCTCTCTCAATGTTAACACTCTCTGGCTGTTTGCTGCAGCCCTGCTCCCCCCCTGGGTCCTGTGAATAATTGGTAAATATTTTCTTGATGTCGGAAAGAGGGGGGACTTCAATTGCGCCATGTCACACCCAGAGAAATCAAAGTGTGGTCGGCCTACCGGGACTCACAAGTGCTTAAAATGAGTAAAAGTCCCCCAGAGCAGTCCTGAAGAGCTGGAGCAGCCTCTATTACGCGACGGGAATAGCGATGCTTTCAGATCAGTGTGGGTGGTACAAGGGGTTGGGGAGGTTTGACAGAAAGATCCGCTTAGAGCCTCAACGGTGCAATCACTACTCAATAAATACCTCAAATCAATAAGGATGAATGGCCACAGTTTCATTGCCTTTTGTCCATCTATAGTCTTTTGTTCTTTATACAAATAGTCAATGCTTACTTAATTAGAAACATGTACCTTATACGTCCAATAAACTGACCACTTCATGAGGACATAGCATATTTTGTTAAGATCAGAGACCACACTTTTACTTTCCAGTCAAAATGACCCTTTACAAATTAATTACAAGATATTGCTGATGAAATCACAAAGTCGAGGAAAATTAAGTGAGATGACAGGGGAGATACTGAGATAACAGAACTCCCCTGAACACTGCAAAACCTGGTAGACCTCCAATACTTTGTAAATCATACTATACATCAGCCAGGGTGTAGTTTCTAATAAAGCTGGCGGTAGGTGTACAGTATTCCAGCTGCTCTAATGCACCTTCTAAATTCAATATTGGTTACAAATTTAACGTGAACACCCTTTCTACAAAGTAAGTAAAACATGTCTCTGAGAGTCGTTGGTAAATGTCTGAGACTCTCATTAATTGCAACAGCCTGATTAATGAAGAAGCATTCTGGCTGCAAAGGTGTTGCGGAGGAGCCCCGTTCTGGAAAAGAGAGTGCTGTAAAGCAAGAGCCATTTAATTAAATATTGAGCACCCTCAGATGGATGTCTCTGTTAGTGACCCAAACTGCAACCGATGCTAATTAAAATTTCAGCTTTATCTGGGGAGCCGCCGTACTCGCGCAGATCTCAGGGCCAGACAATGCTGCTGTGTCCACAAACCCATGGGCACTCAGTCCTGGTCAATAAACATGTAGTAGTTTATCTTAGCAGTTTGTCCAGGACTTCTATCTAAAGGGGTTAGAGGGGACACATCCTACTCGGTGCTGAAAAGAAGCCATTTTGTCCACTCTAATGTAAGGCTTAATATGTTGGATGAAAGAAAGCACATCACAGCCTTCATTGATCCTGGAATAACAATGAAAGAAAACAAAGAAACCTCAGGTACAATAACATGTGAAAAGGACCCAGACAAGGCTGCCTGCTATCACCAGTGCTATTTAACATATATATATATATATATCTGGGGTTATATATATCCCCAGACCCTAGAGCTGTCTGGCAGTGACACCATCTACAGCGACAGTTAGAAGAGACTTTGAATTAGGATAAAGAAAATATTATGGACAGCAAGGAAAAACACTAACTTACATATCTTCCTGGTATTCCAGAAAACTTCCCAAGTATCAACGACATCATCATAGTTTTTATTCCCTATTTACTAATTTCTTTCTAATTTCTTTTATATTTCTGTCCTTTCTTATCTCATCTATGTTCCTTTCTTATTTTCTGTTTCTCTGTATCCCTTCCTGTTCATTTCTTCCCTATTTATGTTTCTTGTATTGTTATTTTCTGTATTTCCATCCAGTAATGCACACCTAGGTAAATGATCAAAGCAGTGCAGATGTGCACCGTTCTGTTTGGTAACACTGGAACTCATTAAACTCCAGCGGATAAACAAGGAGGGGAGAGTTTTCCGATTGCGTGAGTAAGACCAGAGAAGCACAGGACACCTCACTTCTGTCTCCGTGGCTGGAGCTGTATCCTCTTGTTATCAGCTGCTGTAGGGGCACTTTGCATTTATTACGCTTATGTATTTTTTAGACTCTGACGCTCTTTCTACATTCATGCAACTTGAATATATTCATGCATCCCCTTCCTCATGACTGTCAGCAGATCTCTCTCTCTCTCTCTCTCTCTCTCTCTCTCTCTCTCTCTCTCTCTCTCTCTCTTTCTTTCTCTCTCGCTCCCAGACACTCACACACTCTCTCTCTCACACACACACTCACACACACACATACACATACACACACACACTCTGGCAGGTAATGAAGATGTCTGTGAAGGAAACTTTGGTGCTCTGTGGAGAGAAAAGTGCGAGAGACGGGGGAAAAAGCATCAGGTATTTTATTTTAGACCCTATGGAGCCAAAGTGACAATCGTTGTTGGGCTGAAAAAATAATGAGGATGGAACGGGATGCCTTCCTCACTCATGCAGAGAGAGAGAGAGAGAGAGAGAGAGAGAGAGAGAGAGTCAGAGCTATAGGAGCTACCTGAAGTGTGAAGTGTGTTTTTGTAATTCTGAGATTTTCTCGCTCTCTGTCTCCCACCATCCCTCTTTTTCTATATGTCTTACTCAGTCGGCTTCTTTGTACTTCTCTGTCTTTATATCCATCTCTCCATCTTTCTCTCCATCTCTCCCCCTCTCTGTTTCTCTTCTGACTCATTCTATTTTCATTTAACTCTATCTCTATCTGTCTGTATCTCTTGCTTTTAACTCTTTTTCTCTGTATCTTCTTTTCCGTCTTT
The DNA here is from genome assembly GCF_029633855.1 of Hoplias malabaricus. Classification (NCBI taxonomy): domain Eukaryota; kingdom Metazoa; phylum Chordata; class Actinopteri; order Characiformes; family Erythrinidae; genus Hoplias; species Hoplias malabaricus. The sequence continues at coordinate 40,020,440 of NC_089806.1, read as the reverse complement.
TTATCTTTCTGCCATTCTCTGCTCTCCCTGTTTTTCTGTCTGCTCCATCTCTCTCTCTCTCGTTAAGTGTGAAGGTTGACAGCCTCCTGGTTTACTGTGTGACTGGCCAAAGGTCACTCCTCCCTCTCTAACCCAATAAAGATGGCCTGCCAAAGTTTCAAACAATCTCTGTAGAAAGCTCTTACCTTCAGATCGTAGGTAAAGGTTCATCGGAATGACTCACTGTCAACAGAGTTTCTCAATGCCCAGTTAAATTCGACTGCACTGAAATGTCATTGTGTTCTGTATGTAAACATTGCATTTCTATTTACCCCTTGCTTTACTAATTTGAATAATATTACAATGCTGCACTGTCATGTTCAGCATCAACATTATGAGCACCTCTTGTCTCTACACTCACTGTCCTGTCTCTCAGATCCACTGATGTTATAGAAGTACTATGTAACTGGATGGTGTATCATTCCGTTAGTGTGTGTTGAATTCATATAAGTGGATTAGACATAGCAGTTGCTGCTGGAGTGCAGCCTAATCATATGCGCTCTGTGGTGCCCATTGAAAAACAGGCTGAAAAGTGGCTAAAATGTATTCAGAGCAACAGATGGACTACAATCTGGATTTTTAGAACTACAAAGTGCTCCTGTGTGGTCAGTGGAGATGATGAATTGCAGTCTCTGTAAGCCCCACTTATCCCATGAGGCCACTAATGAGCAAGTAATGTAGCAGATCGTTTTCATAGGTAAATTAATACAGACATGGTGTATTTATAAACCTGCATCCTCATTTTACATTCTAAACTAGGTTATGCATTATATGCAGCAATGACCTTAAGCTTTATTGGGTACACAATGCAGTGGTTATACATCAGCACCTCCAAACATCTAATGGTAGGATGCCCTTAGGGAAAACCTAAACTTCATAGCAGCTTGTGGAACAAGTCTTAAAAAGTTCAGTACTGAAGGTAATTTCCCCTCACCATTGGTTTGAGTAGTACTTTTTCAACTGGATCCATTGCATCAGTTCAGGACACCAACCTCCTAAGGGACCGTTTTATTCTTATCCCTTCCATTTGCAAGGCGAGTCACAGGAACCAGGCCTGGATTAATAGAGCTTAGGCCTTTGCATAAATTCTTTATTAATATTGAGCGATTCAATTCACGCCACGCTGAGAACGGCTGCTCCATTCGTGTTCCAGACACACCTGGACCTGAGGCCGTGTCTTAAAACCAGCCGAGCAGACGACCTGTCTCTTTAGGAGAGCGCTGATTAATTCGCTGGAGTTCGGAGAGGAGGGGAAGTTATAAGCAGACAACTCCGAGTGAAAGACAGCCTCTGGCTGCAGCTCTCCAATCGGCCGAAGATGAGAAAGAGAGAGAGAGAGAGAGAGTGGGAGAAGAGTAGAGTGGCTATTCTCATGTCAGTCAAGTCGTCACCTTCAAATAAAGGGGAGGCCGTTAGTGGAGAATTATCTCATTAACGAGTGAGCTTCGGCTCTCTCCAGGGAACAGTTTCCCCGGCCTGATATATGGAGGGAGTTTTAGTGCGCTCTATAAAAACCAAGAGGCTCTGGCTTATTTCAGTACCCTGTAAAGTCCAGCACCATAACAATGCCTCCTTAACCCAATAGATGAAAGGTTTTTGTGGGCTCTCTATATAAAAGTGTCCCATTAGCGTTGATCTAGGATCAGACATTACTCCCCCAATGATCAGCTAAATTATCAGGATGGAAAAGATTGCAGAGCTGATCCCAAATTGCCTTTCTTACTTCCTGCTAATGGTGTTGGTCTCGGGCCCACAGTTACACGCTTGTTTGAGCTGACAGTAGTCGACTTCCTCACGCAGGGAACAATTCGTCGCCAGTGAATCCTTGAATGTGGAAAAATGTCATCTAATATGCGTCATGAATATTTCGTGGGCAATAAGTGTGTGCGAGTAAAGCTTGTACGGAAATTGATGTTGTGACGTGGAAATTGTGCTGTGTCTTTTCACATCTTGTAGCTGCTTAGCTTGAGCATAATGGCAGAGAAATCCATTACACCAGCCTGGTCTGCATGAAGCATGTGTAAAGTATGGAGCAGTGCATGGAGTTTGTTTTTCTGAGGGCATCTATGTCTTCAGTTATGTGTGAAATTGTTGCAAACCAACAATTGCGCTCTTATAAGCAAGCATGCTAACAGTAGCTAACACCAGCTCACGTTAACCTTATTTTGGCAATCTTAGATATTCTCACATGCTTTTTTTTGTAAGTTGTATTTTTACAGTGACTCTTTCAACACAGAGCCCTGACATAGAGCTGCTGAAGTTTCCCGATCTACTATCTCAGTAAAATCTAGCTGACTATAATTATAAAGTGTCATTTTCACATCATTGGTCCCAGCCACTTGAAATCCAAATGTGATTGTTGCGCAGCTGCATTTTTAGATTCAGTCATATCTCAGGCTATGTTCACATTTCAAACTTTAATTATTAATTAAGAATTTTTCCTTTTTTTGCACAGTTCTTGACGATTTACCTTCATAAATGTAAGAGACTTGTATCTGTCTTTAATGTGAACAAATCATTGACTGAAACAGCAAGCATGCACACACTGATCCATTTATGCATGCTGTTTCCTTCACCAACAACATATTTGTGAAACAGAATTGTGAGATGACTCAATTTAAAACTGGGAAAACATACACGTTAGTAGAGCATGTATCAGGTTTTGCTCGGCAGGACTGCAAACAACTCATCAACTGTTTATTATTAGGATGAGAAGGTAAAAAAAAAAAAAATTAGATTTGAGTAATTTCAGCCTGGTAATGTAACCATAAGCATAGACAGTGCACAAGTATATCAAAGCAGCCTGGGCAGGTATGGACTGTTAACAAAAAGAGTGTCTAAATATTTTTGTTGGCTTCCAATTGTTTTACTTCAAACTTTTCTGACTTCATTTTTCCACCAACAGAGTGGAGTCAGCAGCTGCTTCGATGCAAGGGCTTAATTGAATCTTACAGATTGCAACTGCACTATTTGACTTTCGCTTTTTTTTCCTGCAATCTGCAAAAGCATTCATCAAAAGCGTTGCCACTTTCAGTCACGGTATTGATTTGGAGCCGCCTATAAATTCTTCCTCTGGAAGACCCATAGAAACAAAGCTATTTTAAGTGCTGCGCTTTCATTTTTCTTTCACCATCGCAAGCAAATGTGTCGATCTGAACAGCAGCTGTGGAAGACGTTACTTTTGGATGGTCCAGATGTTTAAAACCACGCCACGTTGGCTCCGACATCTGCAGGGAGAGACCTGTTGGCCAATTACAGCCATTAAATCTGTGTTTATTGCTAGATTGACAATTACAAGCCAATGCCACTCCTACTTGGGCATTAAGCATGAGGGATGAAGCTGCAGTGCTGCGTGGGAGATGGAAGAGGAATCTGCTGACTGCACGGCTTGACCGTTTTGGGCAGGGCTGCCAAATTTGATGCCTGGGGCCAAATTTGGCTTGAGGAAGCTATGAAAACCCTTTGGCCTACTTTGACAGTGACATGAATTATATATAAAGAATGTACACATGGATTCTCTCATGATTTAGTAACCTATCATCACTAAGATTATGATTTTAACCACTGCCCAAGACTCTGAATCAGACTTTTCACACAAGCATACATGTCTTCTAATTTTTAAAGATTATTTTCGCCTCATTTTTCTCCCTGTGATATCGCTTTGGCTAATTTCTCCTTCTAGCAAGAGTAGGATATTGCATTTTTTCCAACTGCTACCAATGCTATGATACATAACAACTCAACACCCTTGATGAAGAATTCTAACTCGATGTGAAAGGTTGTAGAACTGTCAAGAAGCCACTACTGAGAAAAGTAAATAGACATGAAAGTAAAAAAGGAAATGGACTGGCTGCAATTACAGAATGACAATCCAGCGTTTGTACATGCGACTCTCTTGTTCAACTAAGTACAGCAGTTCAAACTTTGTATTCGAACTTCGTATTCGTAAAAGCCCAGTGTGACCAGGGCTTAATGCTACTGGTGCCAAACAGAAAAACAGCAAACCAATCAATGAGAACTGCCCCAATTTCAGTTCTCTTGTTTCAACACGCTATTAAATGGTGAGTAAAATCAAATAACTGTAGTTAATTAGGCCGACCTTTTTATATTGACTTAATAATAATCATAATCATCTTAATAATAATATGATTACGGAAATAAAAAATATTTTCTCATAGTGTATGAAATAATAGGAGAACGGCAGACTGGCCCTTGACTTTGCAAAGTTGGTTGGATATGGCCCTTGAGGAAAAGTATTTGAGGACCCCTGCTTTAGATGGTGCAACTGTAAAAATTTCGCAGAACCTTTGAGGGCAATCTGAAGTCCCTTCATACTTTCATACTACATGGTGACAAGTCACCCATGGACCAAATTGATTTATCTCATGGGTGTGTTCACAGCAGCATGTGATATCACTTTTGGCTATGTACATTGTGGGGACCTCAGACAGTGTGGCTCTGATTGGTAAGAGAAATTGTCAGGACTGACTTTTGTGTTGTTATGTTGGGAGAAAACACTGAACACCATACAGACATTGACCCAACACCGCCCCTTTGCATCGCCAAACCATCTTAACTGTCCTGCAGAACAAAAACCAAGCTGTCACCAAACAATTTATCTCCTAATATAAACAGGGAATAAGGGTGCACAGATTGGCATTTGTAAGTAGTGTAAATACCAAAATAAGATATGGATATGGATCTACTCTGTGGTCAGAAATGAAGCCCTCAAGGCTGTAAATATGCCAAATGGGCCAGAGTCAAAGTCCACCAAAATGAGTTGATGTTATCCAATTTGCCTTAGACTGTCACCATTTTTTTTTAAATATAATCATTCATAACTATGTCCTCCATGTCTGTCAATATCCTTCCTTTCTGGATTTGTAGTTAGTGAATTGACCTATTAGAGGCTAAACACCACTTGAAAGAGGTATAAGCACAGCAACTGTTCAGCCTTTGGTTCTAATTCTAGAGTGAATTTCTCCTCTTGTGAAAGTGTAACTACATTCACTGCACTTCATTCCTGAGGTCAATCCTCTCAATTCACTTCCAACAAACAGCTCTTCATTGGCAACTGTTTGAAGTCTGAATTGTAGCGATGTCTATATATCTCTATCACTTTTACACACACTCTTTCTCACACACACACTCTCACTTTCTCTCTTGTCTTCTCTGTTTCTGTATCATCGTTATTCTTTCTCTCTCTCACACAGACACACACACACACACATTGTCTTTCTTGGACTCTGCTGCCAAACGAAAGCCCATTTTCTGTGTGAGTGAAGAGCAGACTTGTGTTTAGTGGAGGTTTCTGGGAGGTGCTGAAGAAAGCTGGAGGGTCAGGACGCTAATCAATGAACAAACCACCTGCCTTCGCCGGCGAGAGAATCCTTCAATAGTACAGCGAGAACTAATTCATTTACCAGCAACTAGAGAGACAGAGGCCCTGGAGACAATGAGCTTTCCATCCATAAAATAGAACTACATAAGATCTACTTCTGCATGCCAAACATATATGCTCAGTATCATCAAACATGTACTAAAAAGCTTTTATATATTAATGCAATTAAGAAACTTGAGAAAATGTACAGTATATGCCAAGACATTTGTGGATATTCGATATTCGAAACGGATTCAACTCCTTTAAGGCATTCCCTTTGCTGACACAGTCATCACTGCATGCAAACCTTGTGTAATCTCAACAGTCATAGAAATGACATGGGAGCTACACATGAGGTTAAGGTCACCTAGTCGAATGCCATAAGTTAGACAGAGGGGTGTGAAAATGCCCCCAGCTTTGAAATAATGGAACTCAGTGTGGTGCCATTGGGCTGAGCTAGAGCAGAAGAAACCTTCCAACGTCAGTAGCTGACCTCACTAACATCATTATGGATGAATACCAACAAATGCTGGGCTTCTGGGTCCCGAGGTTGGTGTGTTTTCACTCTATCTGTGTGGGTGTCCTCTGTATGTACTGGTTTCTATTCACAGCCTGAAAACACATGTTGGTAGGTGTGGGAAACTGTCAACGAATGTATGTGAGTGTTTGGGTGAGTGTTTGATGCCCTGACATTGGCTGGAACACTTTCTAAGTTGTATTCACATCATCCAGATGGATACAGCACATTGGAGGTGGTTTAGGAGACTCTCAAATATACCTCCGCAAATGTATTACCTTTAATTTCAGACTGTGTTGGATGAACACGGTAGATCCTGGAAGCAATTATTATTATTAAGCTGTGGTTTCATGGTTCTCACTATTGGTTTCAGGCAGCTGGTACAATGCCAGTGTTCTAACAAGCACTTATCTTGTCACATTCATTTTGCTTCTATATTAAACCCCCCCCCCCATGTTTTCACACTTTTCTTGCCAGTTTCTCTACTAGAATCTCTTCTCTGCATCAGCTGAACTGCACCAACTGGTTTATGTTACGCTGTGTTGGAGGTGACAGCACTGTATGTGGTCTCCACACTTGAGACTTGCAGCAGTGCCATGAACAATAAGAGGTTGTTGCTGTGTTTGTTGGGATTGTGGGTGAGGCTTGGTGCCATCTTCCACACTTTCTTACTCCATATGGTGAGGCTTTACTCTTTCATGCTGCTACACTTGATTCAACAAAGAGACCAGGGTTGTGCTGATCCTGAATCTGCATTTTATTTCAGTTCAGAGGCAGCATATCTCCAAAACTGTATATACACATCTAAAAAGGGCTCTACAGATAGTTCTACATTTCCATGTTAAAAAAATTGAGTTCTGACTTAAGCTATTTGTCTGTTACCCGAAGGAGAGCATAATGTTACACAAAACACACAAAAAACTTACAGTTTACAGGATTTACAGTAAGGTTTAAAGTTAAGAATATTGTTAGGGTTAGTATTCTAAGCATAGCATTAAAAAAATACAAAATTATGCACTTGCTAAAGTTTTATTTATTGTTTTTAGCTTAATGTTAAAGGCCACAGTGATAACTCTAGAGAACATCTGATCTCACAGGAAGACCCTCTTGTTTGTATTTATTTAGAAATTCCTCCCTCCAAAGCCATGCAAGGTATTGTGAGGCTCAAGTTTGCTCTTTTATTTAAAACATGTTTGAGTAAGAATCCAACTAACTGTAGCTTGTTCTTGGGTGAAGTTTGACATGTTGGTAAGTTTTTAAAAGCAGTGCTTAAATAGCAGTGTTTTATATTTTCCATTTACGGAGCTAGGGCAGTGTACAAACACGGGACCTTTATTCCATTCAACAACCAGACTGGAGAGCTAGGAAAAGCTGAGCAAACATCTTCAGAAATTTATAAAAAAAAGTGTATTGGATTTAAATTGTGTGCACCTTTACGTTTAGAGTTTGTGTTAGGGTGAAGTTTACATATGGACCCAGAGGTTCAGTTGTATACACACACACACACACACACACACACAAACACACACACACACAAACACACACACATACACTGATTCTCTGTCTATGAGGCCAGTCTTCGTTTTTTCATGCCGCTTCTATTGATGCGACTAAGAGAACGTGATTAATGTTTCAGAAGAAGGCTGGGGCTGGCCTTACCTTTTTGTACCACTTTCCTGTGTAGTTCATGTCTCCGTTTTTTCATCATTTGTATTCTGTTTTGCATCATTTATGGGCTTGGCTCCTCAGCGCATTATGGATATGGGGCGAGCGAGATGAAGATGTATCCCACCTCTCAAGTGAGCATGGAGCCCCCTTCATAAATGTATTAACACTAATAATAAATAAATCCCAGATATGCTCCAGCCTTCTATACGCTCCTCACTTCACAGAGACTTCTTTAGCAGGTGCGGACCACACAGAGAATCTCCAAAATCCTGCTGCCGAAATTCTGGGGAAGTCATGAAAATGGAACTGACACAAAGAGTGGGAAGACAAGTTCTGGTATTACAGACGACTATGATATTTTTATACAAATATTATTAAAATATATCACGTGGTGTCTCTGCAACACAGCTCCAGGGTCTTGGGGGCCAGGGTTTAATCGGGCCTCAGGTTACTGTCTGTGAGAAAGTACACTGGTGTGTTCTCCCAGCATCTGGGTGGGTTTCCTCCGGGTCCTCTGGTTTCCTCCCACAATCCAAGGACACATCGTGAAGTGATTACAGAAGTGAATTTTGCATACATATATCTCCTCACTACAATACCCAGCGTGCACTGCACCAAGACATCACCCAACCACTGAGAATCTCTCCCCAATTCTATGATTGCTAACATAACCACTGACATAGAGCCTAATATGACATATTTGATATTAGACTTTGAAAAAACTGTCTTGAAATTGTAACCCCACCAACGTCATAGACATTAATTTTAACACAATTCTGTTAGCGCTCATAACGCTTGGAGGACAACACTAACAGCTCAATATGGTTAGCTTTCAGTTGCCTGCAATATTAATTAAAATTAAACTTTGTTCTTTGTAAAACTATGATATGGATCACTGCCGTGGGCCCCAAGGATGGAGCTGACCACTTCCCCTCTCAGCGTGGCAGCTATAGGGAAACGGACTGGGCGGTATAATCTCTGTAGCATTGCAGACGTCCTGCTGCTTGACCGTGCTGATTGGTGAGGGGATGGAAACAGTGTGTGGCAGGAGGCTTGCTCTGCCCTTGAAACCTCGTCCACTGCAGCCTTCACTCACACTTACTGACAAGATTTAGATTCCTCTAGACTGCTGTGAATTAAAGCTGAGAGACAGCGCTGCGGTATTCTCTCCCTCCCTCCCTCTCTCTCTCTCTCTCTCTCTCTCTCTCAATCTATCTTTCAGATTCTCCCTCGTGTTTCACTATTTCTCTCACTTTCACTCTTCAAACCACCTCCCTCACCTCCCTCTGTCTCTACACTTCCCTCCCACTGTCCCAACCCCCCCTCCCTCCCACCCCCCACACACACAGACACACTCCCTCCCTCCCCACAACTCCTTTTGGTCTGGGTCCAGTTCTCTCAAGGCTGCCCACTTCACTGCCCCCTCTCATCCAAGCCTAGAGAGGTGTGAATCATGTCCATTTCTCTCTCTCCCCCCCCCTTATTTCTTTTTTATATGGCCTTGCACTGGCCTATGATTCTATTAAGTACTTCCATTAGCTTATAATTTTAAGAACCTTGATTAGCGATAGCCTTTCATTGTAATGTCATTAGTCTAGTATTGTATTGAGTACTTTGACTAGCCTTTCATTATAGGAACTTTAACTGGCCTGTCGTATTAACAATAACTTGTACTTGTCCATCACTGCCATAGAAACTTTTAATACATTCTCCCTGCATTCAGGCCCATTTTTACCCTCTCAGTGTACTGAGATGTTTATTATACAGGTTGTTCATGTATAATTGCATGGTTACTAGAGGCATTAATATGAAGTAGGGCAGCTTATTCAGAGCTGGATCCAGAGTTGCACACTCTACTATTAATAACTTACACTAGCCTTTTACTGTAAGGACACAGATTTGAGTATTATTTTAATACTGTGTCCTAACGAGACATTGACCAGAGATCCATGAGCAAGCGGCAGCATGAGCCACTGTTATAAACCGTATACAGCCGTCTACACTGGACACAACTGTCAGAATGCAGGTTGAGTGTATGAGTGACTGGGTGAGTGTGTGTAACTGTCACTCCAATAGTGCCCTGTCCAGAGTGTGTTCCTGCCTTGTGACCCGTAATTCAGGGTAGGCTCTTGTTCCAGGATTGGGGAGTGCGGAGGGGGGGCACTAATGCCTGTTTTTGGTCACAAAACGAGTTAGTGACACTTGGCTCTGAACATCTCTGCAAACTCCGGCTCCTGCAGCACAGTGTTGTCCCGGGACTCTGGAAACCTTGCTGGCTGTAGGTCTGTTTCTCACTGATCCTTTTTAAATACATCTATTAGGGGCTGTATGGGTCTAACTAGGAGTCCTACCATGATGGAGTACCAAGGAAAATGGCTCCAGTGTGGTTTATTTATTTATTTATTTATTTATTTATATATTTCTATTCACTTCCTCCAACCCAAGACCCATTCGGATGCAGTGTGTGTGTTCATTTAAATTCTCATTAGTGGAGAAAATCAGCGTTAATTTCCTTGTTGGTCCCAAATTAAATTGAATTTCATAATGGATGTCTCGGTGCAAACAAATCACGGCCATCGTGTCCAATCAGAAACAGGGTGGTACGGTTAGAATAGCTTTGGGCAGCAAGGCAGATTCAATTCGCTGCCAGTGGGGGGCTATTTCACTCGGTTTTGGAGGGTGGTTTGGGCCAAATGATTGGACCCTTGATGAGAGACGGTTACGCATCCCCCGGGAAGTTATTGTCCCAGGACGAATTAATAACGGATTTACAGCCCAACACAACTAGTGGCTCTCATTTAGGAACAGGATTAAGGCGCTCCCTACTGAAGCCATTGTTCACAGCTCAGAACTCTTGCACCACATGTATTCTCCGCTGGAAGTAATTAAGAGCAATTTTTTAGGACTTTAATTGCGTGTTTTATTCTAGACCAATGTAAATGGTGTGATGTACATTTTTTTGTACAATGTACTATCTCCATTTACGGCATCTCACAAAAGCTAGTGTTCAGAACGACTCACAAACAATGGGCTATTTTTCAGTGCTAGAATACATTCAGCATCAGTCACTAACACATTCACATCTGTGGACAGTTTTATACACTCATCCTGTCACTAACACATTCACATCTGTGGACAGTTTCACTCAATCACGCTGTCACTAACACATTCACATCTGTGGACAGTTTCATACACTCACCCTGTCACTAACACGTTCACATCTGTGGACAGTTTCACACACTCACCCAGTCACTAACACATTCACATCTGTGGACAGTTTCATACACTCATCCTGTCACTAACACATTCACATCTGTGGACAGTTTCATACACTCATCCTGTCACTAACACATTCACATCTGTGGACAGTTTCACACACTCACCCAGTCACTAACACATTCACATCTGTGGACAGTTTCACACACTCACCCAGTCACTAACACGTTCACATTTGTGGACAGTTTCACTCACTCATCCATTCACTTTCACGTTCACATCTTTGGACAGTTTCACACACTCACCCAGTCAGTAACATGTTCACATCTGTGGACAGTTTCACACACTCACCCAGTCACTAACACGTTCACATCTGTGGAATGTTTCACTCACTCACCCTGTCACTCATTCACTCATGCACACCGTCACACACCTGTCGACTATTTCACTTACACACTTACATCTGTGGACAGTTTCACTCACTCACCCTGTCACACATCTGTGAAGAGTTTCAAACTTTCACTCAATCACTCACTCACTCACACACACACCTATGACAATGTTGACTGTTCTTCAACATCTCCCACAGCTATATTTCTCCAATCATCCAGTTTTGTCTTAGACTTTATTTGGAGTCCTTTAGTTTCTTTAGTTTGCGTTTCTTCATGTAAATCATGTCACTTGCATATTTAGCTTCATGTATTCATCCACCTGTAGATGTCAAGTTACAGTTCCACATGCAACATGTTTCTAGCCCCGGACACTTTAAAAACGGACAGATGTCTGAATCCAGGACGATCCACAACAGTTCTGTCCCTGAGCACATCATGAGCTCATCAAAATGTCGTGACAGGCTCGACGCCTGCAAGGGGATGGTCAAGGACTCTCTTTAGACCAGATAGCTGTTCGCCAGATAACTATCCTTTGCAATTACGGCTGTATGAAGTTTTCACTTGTGCTCTCTTGGCAGCAGATGACTGACCTCTTAGAAAATTTTAACAAAGCACTGTGACTTTGATATCCCTGATTGTTATTTTACTCTCAGAATGGCCTTCCTGTCCACTGCATACCAATCACAGACCTTGGTGTGGTCAGGGAAAAGATATACAGTGTGTTATGGAAAATTAGGGAGTTATGAAATACTCATTTTTTAATCTGATTCGCAACTCTTACAACATACTTGATGTAAACACTGCAAATGTGGGTTATGCAACTGCGCAGTTGTGTGAGAAACTGAACCAAAGCTGTGTGAGCTTTCTGATTTAACTCTGGGTGATTAGTGTGTTTACTCACTCACAACAAACCAACAGTTAGTTTACGCTCCAAGTTTGTTGCCTCAAAGCTGCCACATTCAGAAAGATTTCAAGCCAACACAAGACTCCGCTGACCATAAAAGGTGAATCTGTAATATATATGTTGCTCTGCATACTTCTTTAGCACCTTCATCATCCTGATGGACAGGACCCCTGCCCTAAACCACAGAGCAGGTAGATTAATATTTAGCTAGTGGATCATTCTCAGTGCTGAAGTTACACTAATGTGTTGGTGCTGGTGTGTTAGAGGATCAGACACAGCAGTGCTACTGGAGATTTTAAAAGTTCAGTACTGGACTGAAAATAGTTCACCAATTAGAAATATGCTCTGTTGCGGTCCCCTGTGGGTCCAGATAATAGGACAGGGTGAAAAGTGGCAAAAAAGTATGCAGAGCAACAATGTTACAGTCTGTAATAGCAGAACGACACAGTGTTAATTTACAGTTTTAATTTATCTAGTTGGGCGGCACGGTGGTGCAGCAGGTAGGTGGGTAGGTGTCGCAATCACACAGCTCCAGGGACCTGGAGGTTGTGGGTTCGATTCCCGCTCCGGGTGACTGTCTGTGAGGAGTGTGGTGTGTTCTCCCTGTGTCTGCGTGGGTTTCCTCCGGTTGCTCCAGTTTCCTCCCACAGTCCAAAAACACACGTTGGTAGGTAGATTGGTGACTCAAAAAAAAAACCAAAAAAACAAAACAAAACAAAAGTGTCCATAGGTGCAATATTAAATTTAGGCACATTTTTTGTAATTTGCATCTATGTAATTTGCATCTATGTATTCTTGGAGCTTGCCACATCAGAACATTGCATTTTATGCTAATTTCCTCTGTAATCTCTACAGCTTGTAGAACTCAGTTCAAGACCGTTGGCCTAATTCCCCAACCCAATCTGCCTGGACACATTTGTATTCAAACCTACTGCACTTCATCAAACCTGTGGTGGGTTGATATATTTCAGGCCTATCTGACCTCCACACTGGCCAAGCTACCCAATCAAACACTGTTATCTCGACTTCTTTCTCGTCCAAAACTGAGCAGGACCCTTCGAATACACTCCACCTTAACTACTCACAGAGGCAGAGATACAAGTTGGTGTTTCTTTTTCAGTTTGGAGCAATTCCAGTTTAGCTGAGAGAGAGAGAGAGAGAGAGAGAGAGAGAGAGAGAGAGAGAGAGAGAGAGAGAGAGAGAGAGAGAGAGAGAGAAAGAGAGAGAGAGTGAGAGCGAGAGAGAGAGAGAGAGAGAGAGAGAGAGAGAGAGAGAGAGAGAGAGAGCGAGAGAGAGAGAGAGAGAGAGAGAGAGAGAGAGAGAGAGAGAGAGAGAGAGAGAGAGATTGAGGGAGTTAAAGGGGAAATAGTGCCAGCCTATGGAACCGAATGGAAAAATCCAGTCACAGATGGTACACTGAACCCAATCTGCAACAACAGTGCCACAATAATTCACTTCATTACAGTCAATAACAGACTGTATCAAGTGTATGTATGGTATTTTACACCTGTGTGGATATGAAATGAAATAAATGCATTTATTTATAAACTGTAAAATAAAATATAAAAAATGTTTAATAGAATCAACCAAAATAAAAAGAAAATACATTTTAACAAAGTGAATTAACAAATGTGAACGTGTGTGTGTGTGTGTGTGTGTGTGTGTGTGTGTGTGTAAATATGCAGCAGAGCCTCCCTGCTGGATCAGACTGAGGCAAGGGCAATTATATGTAAAATGGGTGCGACTTTTTTTTGGAGAGTATTTTACTCTCACCCCCTTCTCTCTCTCTCTCTCTCTCTCTCTCTCTCTCTTTCTCTCTCTCTCTCTCTCTCTCTCTCTCTCTCTTTCTCTCTCTCACTCTCTCTATCACTCTCTCTCTCTCTTTCTCTTTCTCTTTCTCTCTCTGTTGCGTTCATCTTCTCCTCTGCCTGTCTTCCCCACTCTCCTCTATCTTTCACTTCCTTCTCCAACCTTTTCCTTCTCTCCTCTATCATTTTTTCTGTGACTATATTTGTTTGTTTACCCCCCCCCCCTCTTTCTTCCTCACCATCTCTATGATTTCATTCCTACCCTCTCTCACCCCTGTACAAGTGTATGCCAGCTAAGCAGAAAACTGTCTTTTTGCGATGCTCCTTCCCTCTTGTGTTTAAGTGCAGTGAGTCCTCAGAACTCCAGCAGCTGCAGCAGCTGCGCCCCAGAATATAAACAAGAACACCATCCAGGGTACGGACAAGTTGGGCTTGAAATCAGAATAATGCGCAGTTCTGCTGGGCGACCTTAATATCTCAGCACATGGGCTTGAATAACTCCCTCCCTCCCTCTCTCTCCCTCTCTCTCCCTCGCTCCCGGCTCCTAATGCCTTAAAACAGTGTGCGATTCTGAGTCTGAAAAAAAAAAAAAAAAGCTGAGTGGCAGATACATCATTTAGCGACGTGGGTGAAAAGCGCGGGTATAAGCAGATTTGATTTATGAAGCTACAGCCTGAAGAACACAAATAAGATTAGGTCTGTCAACACGAGCGCAATCCAGCCGACCGCCTGTGGGGGGCACAATGGAACAAGAAACTCCACCGAGGATGCGAGACGGAGGCAGGGCTTTAATGCAGCTGAACCGATAAGAGAGACGTGAATGTGTCTGAGTGGAATCATCCTCATTTGGCAGCCCCTCTGCTCCACCAAGGCTACCACCCTCGCACTTCACAGGAGTTCTTCTGTGGTCCTCAAGAGGGGCTGGTAAATAAAGCCTATTAGGCCAAGGCAAAAGGAGCAGCCCATTAAGTCCGTTCAGTCGGCTGAACAAATGGAGGGCCTGGATGTTGCAGCATATGTGTGTGTGTGTGTGTGTGTGTGTTGGCAACGTGTCTTTACATTGTGTGAACGTTCTGTTGGGGACCTCTGGTGTGGACCTCAGGAGGGTCCGGTTAATAAGTCCTGTTAGGTCAGGGCTAAAGCGTTAGCCCTCTACTCTTTAAGTCATTTAACATAATAGACGAGACACTTATGAGACAATGACTAGTTCCCGCCCCCCAGTTTTTGTTGCAGTATGTGTGTGTGTGTGTGTTGTCCATTAGTTACCAAGCCTCCTTCACAAAAGAGGGAGCTAACAGGTCCAGACCCAGTGGCCAAATTGGAATAAACTGAAATGAATCAAACCCTAGGAGTGACAGAAGTCAGCCCCTTGAACAATTTGCCAATTTACCCATTTGCATAATGCCAGACCCCCAAAAAAAGACCCTGATCGACCCACCGAGGCATGAAAACATGGTGTGCATTCACGCCACTGAGCACTGAGCTCCCAACCAACTGTATGGGCTTTTTTTTTTTCCACAGGTAATTTGCTTCCACTTGCTTCCGCATATTCCGGCCGCCAGGGTGAGACTGGTGGTGAAATCTAACCGTCTCTGTCTCACTCTGCAGGGGGCCTTCTCTCTGTACTAGACTCCCACTTCTCCCCAGACACTCACAGTTATCAGATGTTTAAAATCCCTCCAGCGCAATTAGACTGTCTCTGCTATCAGAAGCTGAAGCTTGGCCGTCCAGATCCCTGCTGTTAAGGAATTACAGTCTAACTACTATGCTTTAGCTAACTCATTCACCCGTCACCTGTAACCTCTTTGCCTCTTTTAGTGACGTTGTCAATCTAGATCAGAGCTTGGCACTTTCTTGTGATGCTTTTCCACTGCATGGTCTCTACTCGACTTGACTCGACTCGAATTTTGTTCTTCCGTAAGCAAATCTAGACCCTGGCACCTGAAATCAGGTGCTTTTTTTTATTTGTTTTTTCCAAGTGAGCCAAGTTGGGGTGTCAACCATCATGTGTAAACCTTTCAGAGAGCTGATTGGCCAGAGAGACTTGTCAATCATGATCAAATGCAGACGTGCAGCACAAACTATACCTCTGTAAAATCTCCAAGCTATAGCAGAGATCGCATTTGTGTTTTTCTGACTCACAACGGCAGTTTGTAAAATTACGCAGTGGGTTTTGAAGAGGTTCAAACACTTCTCAGATTGGTGGCTGATAAAGGACTCCAGCAAGAGCTGGATGGTGCAACAAGGAACTGAAAAAAAAGTGATCTGGCTGAACTGATGCACAGAGCTGTGATTGAACCCAAACAACCACAACAACAACAACAACAATAAAATACACAATGGAATAAACAACATTTAACTGTACTGCTGCTTTTGAGGTTTCCAAAGCCTGTGTTTTGTGACATCACCATCTACCTTTCGTGGGGGGGGGTAGTGTCATATTGGAACCGAATGAGGTGCCAGGTGCCAAACAGAGAGTAGAGTGGAGTAGATTTGAGTAGTTTAGGTAGATTAGTGTGTACATTACAGCTTAGGGAGTGGAGCGCAAGTGTCTGGGGCCTGGGCAGCAATATTAACCAACACATTTATTAACACCATTCAAAAATGAACAATTGTGGCAAGTGAGGTGGGCCAAGGCCCAGGGCTCCTCATCCTCCTCCACGACACTCTCTGCAAGCTTCTCCAGCCAGAGCCAGGGACCCTCACTATCCTCCTCCATGAGTCTACTCAGTCTTCATGTGCTTCGAAATCCAGACTGCACCCGGCTGTAGTGCTTTCCCTTTGGGCTAGATACAGTGACAGAGTCTGGGAGAGCGACAGAGGCAGGGTGGGTATGCCACAGCAGGAACTCAGTGCCTTCAGGTCTTCCTTCCAGTCAAGGATTAAAGGGCTAGACCACAGTGACAGAGATGAGGGAGGGCCCACAGGCTCAGAGAGAAGAGTAATGGGAATACAGGCTGTCTGTCCAATCCCAACCTCCATCATTCCTCGCTCTCTCTCACAGCTCCAGGTCAAAAGCAATCAACTCAAAGAAATATGGCGACATGGGGAAGCTTCAGGCCAATGCTACAGCCACTGGAATTCAAGGCTGAGGTGCCAGTTTATTAGAAACCCTCGTGCTGGACGTGTAACCAGTGGCCATTTATCTGAGAGCAATACAATCTTCAGGGACTGTTTGGTCCATGCTTTTGATAAATATTGCAGACGTCTAGACCCAGTTGGTCTAGGCTGTGGTCAGTGGTAAGTTTATTGGCTTTTCTTAGTAAATGCGTCTCAACAGTTCCACATCCTTTCAGACCCATGGCATTGTGTTGTCTTTATGAAGTAAACAATGGACATATGCACTAATGAACCACAACTATGTCAGTGTCACTGCAGAGCAAGTATGTGCAAATAATACCCACTCTCCGGTGGTCTCATAGGAGTCCTAGCCAATTGGAACACTACCTGTAAGGTCAGTGGAGCTCAAATTGGGTAATAACAATAATATAAATGTAATCCCTCAGTCTCATCCGACCACCAGTGCCCTAACTGCCCTTTCAATAGGAGCCGATTATAATAATAACACCCACTTATAGACTCATAATCACCATTAGCTTTAGCTATTAGCTGTAATTGACACACAACCTGCCGTGAAAGCGGATGGTCCATCGTCGTTTAAATGAACCGAGGTCAAAAGGTCCAGTATCTTTCATCTGTTGACTACTGCACTTGGAGAGAGCTGAGGATCGGCCCACTGTTAGCCCAAAGGGTCCAGGGGTCTAGGAGTGCACCCAACTTCAATCTATAATCTTTGTCTGTTTTATCAGCTCCACTGACCATATAGGAGCACTTCGTAGGTCTACAATTAAACACGATTTTCTATCTGTTGCATAATTTCTGAACCACATTTCACCCTGCTCTTCAATGTTCAGGAACCCCACAGGACCACCACACCGCAGTTATGACATGGGTGGTGGTTCATTCTCAGCAACACTGACTGTCGGTGGTGTGTTAGTGTGTATTGCGCTGGTACAAGTGGATCAGACACAGCAGTGCTTCTCGACTTTTTGTCCACCTTGTAGATTTAAAGCCAGAGCCAGCAGCTCTGAGATCTGTTGCTGCACAGTTAGTCGTCAGCTGTGTCAGTCATCCTCTAGTCCGTCAGTACACTGTGGGGTTTAAAAACTCAAGCAGCACTGCTGTGTCTGATCCGCTCAGACCAGTGCAACACAAACTAACACACCACCTCCACAAAAGTGTGACTGCATCACTGAGAACGATCCGCCGCCCAAATCATACCTGGTCCTGTGGGGGACGTGCGGGGTTCCTGAGTATTAAACAGCAGGGTGAATTGGGGAAAAGAAAGTATGCGGAGTAACAGGTGCAGCTAGAGTCTGCTAGAGCTCCTGTATGGTAAGTAGAGCTGAGAAAATGGACAGTGAGTGTAGACACAATGTAATCCAGTGATCCTTCAGTGTGTATGTGTATGCAATGGTTACTTAAGGAAGCAATTTGATACAGCCCCGAGAAGGGTTCCACTGCTTTAAGAACCATGTTACCAGGCAAAGCCTCCTTTATTGATTCAAGCGGCCCAGTGTTGTATACAGAAAAACTGACTCTACTCTAAGACCCCATGAAGAATCCTTTTTAAGGTGGCATCAGCAGGAGGCAGGTACCTGCGCTGGATTTGTATTCTCCATGCTCCTCTTTCAGGTGTTTCTGAGCGCTGCTGTAATACCTGCCAGATTCACAGCGGCAGAGGGGAGAGGACAAATGTTTTGTCGGGATGAAAGTGTCTTGGAGCGAGCGCACGTCAGCGAGAACCATTTACGGCTCGTGTTCATTTCAGAGCTCACAAACACGGAACACAGAATTGCTCCAATATCGCCGGACGCGAGACAGCACGGTTAAATAGGCTCCCGCAATGTTCTGGTGAGGAATAAGATTAACTGCTGCTCGCAGCTCAGGAACAATAGCCGTGCGACTTTGCCGCGTTGCGTTGCAAAACAATTTGGGTGGAGGGGGCGCTGAATTTTGAAGGAATTCTATACCTACACAAAAGGCTGGAATGAAAGAGATGACAGTCATGGAAAGGCCGCCTTCCACGTAAAAGACTAAGGTTTAATAACCCCTCTACTCCTACCCTCCACCCTCACAGACGTGCACTTTACGCCATAGAAACATTTGCACCTGTTTTTCCTTTTGAAAACCAGCTTGTGCTCCCATCCACCAGTGGCACTGTTTCATTAAATCCACAAAAGAATGTTGGGAGAATGTTACACAGGAGACAATCCTGCAGCTTCTACCTTTCTGAAGATTAGAACATTTTTGAAGCTTGTTTTGTTTACATGGGATAATGGCCGGAATATATTTCCTACAAATTGTATGAAGGGGAACTATACTTATCAGATAACTCTGGGCAAACTATGTATTTATGTACTTTGTGCGGACTGAATGAAGTCAAACTTATATTTTGTAGCCATTGTATGAAGGGGCGGCACGGTGGCGCAGCAGGTAGTGTCACAGTCACACAGCTCCAGGGACCTGGAGGTTGTGGGTTCGTTTCCCGCTCCAGGTGACTGTCTGTGAGGAGTTGATGTGTTCTCCCTGTGTTCGTGTGGGTTTCCTCCGTGTGCTCCGGTTTCCTCCCACAATCCAAAAACACATGTTGGCAGGTGGATTGGCGACTCAAAAGTGTCCATAGGTGTGAATGTGTGAGTGTCTGTGTTGCCCTGTGAAGGACTGGCGCCCCCTCCAGGGTGTGTTCCCGCCTTGCGCCCAATGATTCCAGGTAGGCTCTGGACCCACCGCGACCCTGAACTGGATAAGCACTTACAGATAATGAATGACTGAATGAATGAATGTATGAAGGGGAGCTATATTTTGTACACATTGTACAAGGACAATCTACATTTTGTATTCTTATACAACAAATGATACACAATATATTTTGTATACATTTCATGAGGGAAAACTACAGCATATTTCATATACACTGAATAAAGGAAAACAATATTTTTAATACACATTGAATGGAGTCAAATGGTATTTGTTGTACACATGGAATGGTGGGTGGAATATATTTTGGACACATTGTATGAAATCTGGTAATGATCCATTAGTCAAATATATATGAAATGTCCTTGAGACAAGGCTGAAGTGACTGTTAATTCATTTGTGTTAACCATTCAGCCAAGGTTGGAAAAAATAACATAGTTCAGTGCTGGGAGGTCTTTTAAAGCTCTAGCCCCCAGTTGGCTTTGAACATTGTGACTTTAATCTCATGTGCAGCTACATTAAATCTCAATGTCACCAAGTCACATGAACTCTGTCCTGCTATGGCAACCCTCCACTACATGGAGAAGTTAGATGCCTGTTAACAGAGCAGTATCCAGGCCAGTGTAAAGCAGAGGTAAGGAAATACAATGTTGATATGCATTAGCTTTGAACTTATGCCCCACTGGAGGAACTTGGCAATGATTATGGGCTGGTGACAGTATTGATCACTGTATGGATTTTTTTCCCCTCGCTGCATTAGCAGGCGGTTGGAGAAGAGAAAATCATAAATGCTCTTGTTTGTCGTCTGGTTGGAGGTGGCTCGCGATGCTGTAGGCCTCTGGGGAGTAGAGGAGGGGAATCGAAGAAACGTATCAAATGGCACTGCTGCCAAATAAAAGGTCCACGGCTCTATGGCACCCAGCGGGTTGCCATTAAAGCTCTTGAGATGAATCATCCTATTGATTGTAGCCCACACAAACACCTCGGGATGGACGCCTACGAGACATGCATCCATCCAAGGGTCAGAATCCAGAATCTTTGCTTATGTTTACGATGGTGTGCTTGGAATAACACTTTGACTGGGCTGAGAATAGTCCCTGCTGTAAAAATCCTAGGACACATGTCTGGGAACCTGTTTACAAGTGATTGCCATTGAATTACATCAACTGAATGGGTTTTAACGTTCTTATAATGTATAAAATAAGAGGAATGTCAATTATCTGGCTAAAATATGAGTCAAAATTACATTCAGTAATTCATTCATTTTCTGAAACCGCTTATCCAATTCAGGGTCGCGGTGGGTCTGAAGCCTACCCGGAATCACTGGGTGCAAGGCGGGAACACACCCTGGAGGGGGCGCCAGTCGTTCACAAGGACACACACTCACACATTCACTCACACACCTACAAACACTTTTGAGTTGCCAATTTACCTACCAACGTGTGTTTTTGGACTGTGGGAGGAAACTGGAGCACCCGGAGGAAACCCACGCAGACACAGATAGAACACACCACACTCCTCACAGACAGTCACCCGGAGGAAACCCACGCAGACACAGGGAGAACATACCACACTCCTCACAAACAGTAACTCGGAGGAAACCCACGCAGACACAGAGAGAACACACCACACTCCTCACAGACGATCAACCGGCGGAAACCCACGCAGACACAGAGAGAACACACCACACTCCTCACAGACAATCACCTGGAGGAAAACCACACAGACACTGAGAGAACACACCACACTCCTCACAGACAGTCACCCGGAGGAAACCCACACAGACACAGAGAGAACACACCACACTCTTCACAGACAGTCACCCGGAGGAAACCCACGCAGACACAGGGAGAACACACCACACTCCTCACAGACAGTCACCCGGAGGAAACCCACGCAGACACAGGGAGAACACATCAACTCCTCACAGACAGTCACCCGGAGTGCCACCTTAAATTTACATATGATTGTAAATATAATTTATGGTTATATTACTGTATTCACCCTTAAAGCGGGACAGATTTCACAGTGGACCTTCAACACCTGATCTTCTATCTCCTAGCTGTGAAGGTCCTGCTCTTTCAGAGGGTCTTGCTGTTATTTATGACCCACCCCCCTCAGGCCATGATTAATTCTCAACTAATTGCGACCTGCGTGAGTAATATTGATTCCTCGAGACAAACTTCGCCCCCAGCTGGTAATGAATAACCACGTAAAGACAAATGTGTCCAAAAGCTTATCTGAGGTGGTGTTAATTTACAGCTATCATGTGGCCATCACTGCAAAGCGTGTAAATATTGCATTTCTGGACTGAAAAAAATAATAATACACAGTGGTAGAAAGAGAATTCAAGCCCAGGGAGGTCTCGTTTTCTGCCGAATTTACAAGCTCTCTCTCTCTCTCTCTCTCTCTCTCTCTCTCTCTCTCTCTCTCTCTCTCTCTCTCTCTCTCCCTCGAGAAACGCATGGCAATATTAAACAAAACCACTCCAGCTAAGCCAGGAGAGAGGCTGTCGAGCCTGGAGAAGAGGCGGCTGTATATTAAAGTGCACTAGATATTATATTACCCTACATTATAATGTATATGCTGCATAAACTGTTCCTCAATGAATTCCTAGGAAAAGTACTACCTGGAATATGTCCCTGGAAATTAAACACGACCGTTTTGGATCTTCCATATCTGCTTTTTTTAGTGAGGGGTTTTGGGGGGTGAAGTGATACACAGTGGTGGGTAGTAACTGCTTACATTTACAATTCCACTAAATTGCCAAAGTTTGGGGAATAATTATCCTGTATGTACCTGGTATTTAAAACACTTTTGGAACTTTTTCCAAATTTGCGGTTCCACCTTAAATTACAATGAAAACCATTTTTGGCCTTAGTTTATGTGCCTCAGTTGCACTTTGTGAGGTTAAACAAGGATCAAAAATCAAACCAAATTTTGTTTTAATTTGCTGGTTACAAAAATATAATGGTTTAATGATTGGTGACTCCGCAAAACTTTTTAGATTGAATTCAATAAAAGTGTAAAACAGAGCCAAACAAAGTAAGAGCCAATGCTGATAGATCACCCCCCTTAGAGGTCTTATCCCTGCCAAAACCTAGTCAGGCTCAGACCCACTTACTTTCAGTGGATTTGCATGTCCGTGTCAAACAAGTAAATCAAACGTGAACCAAAGGCATAGCCCACATAATAAAAACTCTCATTTGGCCACACCCTACAAACCTGATCTGACCAACTTCTGGTCAAAATTTACAAAACACTTCTGTCCATGGCAAACTGGACTTGAGCAGAAAGTTTTCCAAGAAGTGGCATGTGAATCTAATCTGCTGTTGATGTGGTCCTAATTTGGAAGTCGTCTGCCCAAGTTCTCTCAATCCATGTGACAACCAACTCATGAAAATGTGGATTTATTTTGTAATCTGGGTCAGTACTTAAGTAGTTTTGCTACATTTGTACTTTTGGGAGTATACTTTTTTTTGCCCTGGACTTAATACTTTTAGGCTATTGTACCCTCCCCTAAAACAATGAGGCAAACATCAAAGGATACAAAATAACAAGGATGTCATACATCTGAGGCTTTCTGATGCTTTATAATTAAAGCATATTAATTAATTACCAGAAGCAGCTGTGAACAGAAGAGCTACTTAAAATGTAAGGACTTCCAGCGAGATTCTTAACAGTGTATGTTCTGTGTTTCTGCACCTGACATATGGAGGCTAGAATTTAATGAAGGCATTAGGCTTCCACTAAACCCAGAAGTTAGCGAATTGCTAGCCTCATTCATGGATTAATGCTCCTGATCTGCAGCATTCACCTGGACCTGGCAACCCACGTCCACTCTCCAGGGAGGTTACTGGGAAGCCGCTCAGGCTACTTATGCTGAAAGCCTCAGTCAGGTTTGGGTCTTGGCGCCTGAGATATAACATATGATGTATAACTTTATCATTACTGAAACCTGGCTGTGCTGGACGTTGGTTTCATTCCCAATGACTCTGGACTCTGTCCTTTGTGGCCAGCTGGTTGCTTGATCTCACAAAGGCAAGATTGGAAGCTCCATAACATGGCAACCGTACAGAGTAACATGTGGCATAGCTATATTTAAATGCAAAAGTCATGGCAACCTTGGTTGCATACATTTTAAAAATGCCTGCTGTTGTATGTACACTTAGCATTGCTGCATAGTGTTGATTTTACACCACATTCATATTCATTCATTCATTCACTATAAAGGATACATTCACACAATCAGTCACAGAGCCCCTGTTACTGCCAGTAAATAGATATGTATCATTCCATTGTAAGTTGATCTGTTTTTCCCGTATTGACCTTCGGGCAACACCATGTTTAGCTTTTCCCAAAAATCTGACTGAAATAGTCTCCACTCTGACCAACAATCACTCCTGCTTTTCAAACCTAAACTGCCTTTGTGTCTGGGCTCGATTCACCAGGCCTGTTCAAATGCATCACTTAGCAAGTCCAGAAATCAGATCTTATTGGTCGTTTTATTTCAAAGCCAGGAAATAAGGAGACAAAAGCATTCTCGGTTGTGGAAAGCATGCGGCGAGCCGAAACACTTTCCCTCTCACCGTGTCCATGGCACCCGTCCTAACAGATAGGGAACGGAGTTCCGTTTTAAAGCCAAACAATGAGGTGTTCCATCAGAACTGGGCAATTGATTTCTGCTGAATTTCATTACCAAGACCAAACAGTGATATCAGGCTACTTCCCATACCTAATGTAATAGGCTCAAAATATATGATCATATACTGACTGTGTAAAGGTCAAATATTACCATTTAATTGATTTGATTTCCAGTGCAAGGCATATGTTCTGAAAAAAGCAGGCTGAATATTTAATAGAACGTTAAAAAGCATCAGTTGTTAAATATAATATCAAAAAGGTCAGTCTATAATGTGTTTACCCTTCATCTTTTTGTAAGTTACTCTTACTTTGTTTTCCCACTACATCTGCAGGGGCATTTTCAGTTTTAGTTTAGTTTTTTCAGGTAGGGATCTTCACAGTATCCATGCAGAACTACCTCTACGAAAGACCTAAGCAGAGGTGTGTTTGTGGGACACTAAGGACAACAGCACTAGCGAACGTGAGCAGGGGCAGGCCTGTATGAAGCTGAAGATGGGGCATAAGGAGAGAAATAGCAAACAAAGGAGATGCTAAATGCAGGGTTTGATCAAAGCATGGTTTTTGGAAAGTGCTGGAAAGGAAGCAAAAATATTGCAACACTTTTGTTTTTTATTTTTAAGCCAATATTTCTTTTCTTTCTGTTCCATTTTCTCAGATTTTTGGCTGTTCTTTTTCTTATGCCTTTATTATGTGTAGTTTCCTTTCTTTGTTGTCATTCCTGTCTTTGTACCATTAAAGGCTTTTCTACAAAGGTGCAACATGTTCTTAGTGTGTCTTCAGGATTTAAATTGAAATCTCTCCAGCTGCAAATAATATGGCCAATCACCACAGAGCAGTCTGGGAGTTGGAGTTCATAGTAAAGGCAGCTCGGCAGGTTGCGCATCTGCTTGTGTGTGTGTGTGTGTGTGTGTGTCTTTAAAGGGGAGCAATGACACAGTTGAGAACAGCTGTGATGCAGATTGCAGAGTAAAATGACAGTACAAATTATCATTGCAGAATACTTAGATACATACAGCTTATACAGCTGGTCTCTGATAATTGCACATAAGACAGTGATATATATATATTCATTCATTCATTCATTATCTGTAACCCTTATCCAGTTCAGGGTCACGGTGGGTCCAGAGCCTACCTGGAATCATTGGGCGCAAGGCGGGAATACACCCTGTAGGGCAACACACACACTCATACATTCACCCACACAGACACAGAGAGAACACACCACACTCCTCACAGACAGTGACCCGGAGGAAACCCACACAGACACAGGGGGAACACACCACACTCCTCGCAGACAGTCACCTGGAGGAAACCCACGCAGACACAGAGAGAACACACCACACTCCTCACAGACAATCACCTGGAGGAAAACCACGCAGACACAGAGAGAACACACCACACTCCTCACAGACAGTCACCTGGAGGAAACCCACGCAGAGACAGGGAGAACACACCACACTCCTCACAGACAGTCACCCGGGGGAAACCCACGCAGATACTGGGAGAACACACCACACTCCTGACAGACAGTCACCCGGAGGAAACCCACACAGACACAGGGAGAACACACCACACTCCTGACAGACACTCACCCGGAGGAAACCCACACAGTCCTAGCCCCTCATTGGTCAGCTCAGCAAAGCAGTAAACAGCCCAGTGTCTGTTAGACATCAGATTATCCACATTTAAAGTATTTATTTTGAATTTTTACTGTTAACGCTACTAATGAAAATGAGACAATTGTTTGCTGCTCTCCCTCAGTGGCTGCTGTGCCATGTCTGTCTCTTCCAAACCTCACTTCCCCCTGTTTGCATTTCTGAAATATTTGTCCCCTGTTTAAAAAATATCAACCTACAGGGTTGTCTTTTTAATATTACAGCTGATGGCTCTCCTACATACTATACTATTTTATGCATTGCTATATGCTACCATCCATTACTACATGTTCCTTTTCTCACGGTTCAGCACTCATCGAATGTATTCTGGATGAACCAGTGGGCTGATACAGATATGTGCACCAGTATCTTCCACTCCTGTAGAGGCTTGATCAGATACTGAGCTGGTGGCAGACTGGCGCAGTAATAAACATGCATAGCAGGTCTGGAGCTTGCAGCAGTCAGAGGTGCACAGGCTAATGCAGATAGCAGCATATGTTCCCTCCTTCAAAGCTGAGTTGCCATTGCTGTAATCTTCTCTTGACCTCTCACTGAACTCTGACAGGTAGTCCAGGCTTTTCTGAGCCTAGCGCATGCTTAAAAGTGTGTGTATATTCTTTCTCTTCTCTGTGTGCTGCTTTCATCTTCTGCCGAAGTTTCCTGACGGGCCGGAGGGGATGTGAATCAATGTGATATCTGGAAAACTGCATTAAAGTGATAAGTTTATTCCACTGACATGAAAGGGAATGGCAAAATAAGGCAGCCGGCTCTGAGGGCTTTTCTCGACTCGCGAAACCGGAGAGAGAGAGACTAATAAAGCTCCAGTCTTCTTCCGACTCCTGCAATATCTCGAGAAACGGCACGACAAATCTGAGGAGCGCACGGGAACTGTGTTCCATTCAAACTCAGAGACCTGTGAGATACGATGTGCCAGGTGTAGATTGTGTGCACGATCTCAGTGTGCCCTAAATCATTCGTGTAAAAGCGACTCGATTTCAGACTGTCTGAGAGTATGGCATGTCTAGATCGGACCTCTTGCTGTTTTACCCCTGGTCCAGCTACATATGTGCAGGAGCAAAGACTTTGATATATAAGACACCCAACATCCAGTCTCTTTGATGTAACCAGATGGGCTGAGCATCTGCCTATACTTTCTGACCTGGTGCTGGAGGAAGATTGTCCATATATGTATAGCTCCCTATGCATAAATCGCCATCAACGTCTCTGCTCATGGCCATACATGGACTGATTGGACTGGACCATTGCTTTGCTCTAGATGGAACGGATCATTGCTGATTGCCTCACACTCTACTTTCTTAACAAACTCATGGAATGGCTTTATAGATGAATGTACACACTGTAGCTCCCTCATTCTTAAACTCCTCATTTGTTGCCTTGAGAAGGATGTCAGGGTCCCCTGTTTCAATCTTGGTTCCACTCCAGATTTCTTCCCCTTGTTCTGAGGGAGTTTTTCCTGCTTGGGGCTAGGACTCAGAATTCTCCAAAGCTGCTATGTAATGGTTTTTGAAACCTTCATGAAACTGGAGTTGGAAGCTGTAACTCTGTCGAGAAGCTAATTAACCCTTGAGCTAAGCTAAAGCACTGTAGTTGCTCCACAAGTGTAACTTTGGAGTGAAAAATCTAGCGCTTTGAGAACACTAGATGCTTTTGGTTGATTGATTTGAATCATTTCTTCCTTGGGGCTTCAGTTAAGGTCACAGCCGTACATTTCCAGGGTCATAGGGTCCTGGTTTCAACCCTTGAGACATTAAAAGTTTGAAGTGTGTTCTCTCTGTATGTGTGTGGTTTCCTCTGGGTGCTCAGGTTACCCCCCACAATCTAAGAGCCTGCTGGTAGGTGGGTTGGCTGTGTGAATTTATCCACAGGTGTGAGTTGACCTCATATACATTTATTATATGGGAGGTGTGTCATTGCAGAAGGGCAACATATACAAAAATTGTCCATTACCAAATGAGCTACAGTCTCTAACTGCAAACCAGAAAGGTAGTGGGTTATAAAAATGTGGGCAGTTTGTGTGTATTTAGTAGCAGTTCATTTTAAACTTGAAATGTTCCTCAGTCTTAAGTTATTCTCTTATTGTTAGAAGATGTGACTATAGTCTGTGACGTTTAATCATAGAAATGTTGCACACCACATGATCCTGAATGATTAATGTGCTGATATTGAAGTGTTACACACTTGTGTGTGTGATTAGATAATTAGATAATCAGAGCTCAGCATGGAAATAAACTGACAAGTGAAACTATTAGGGTTTTATATTTAAAACAGAGCTGGGACTGCTATAAATCATATGTGGAGTGGTGGTTTTCATCTTTGGGCTTTTGTCCAAATGTGTCACACTGATTGGACAAGCTCTAATTCAGGCTTAAGTTATCTGGTTACATTTGAATAAATAATGCACGCATATTTATCTGTTTACAATTTTGTTCCCTTATGTTGTATAAAGAAATTCTGCTTTTTTTATTGTTGGATTTATTCTTGGTGGTGTAAGTGTGTGTTGTAGTGGTATAAGTGGATCAGACACAGCAGTGCTACTGGAGTTTTAAAATATCCAGCCACCTATGTCTTGTAGGTGGCGTCCTGTGTCCACTGATGTAGGACTAGAGGATGACGAACACACACTGTGTAGCAACAAATTTCAACAAAGTGAACCAATGAGGTAGGTGCATTTCACAGAGGGGACAGTGAGTGGAAACAGTGTTTAAAAACTCCAGCAGCCACTGCTGTGTCTGATCCACTAGTACCAGCACAACACACACTAAGACAACACCACCACGTCACTATCACTGCAGCGCCCATTATGATCCACCACCCGAATCATACCTGCTCTGAGCATTGACGGACAGGGTGAAAGAGAACTAATGAAGTATGCCGAGCAACAGATAGATGGCAGTCTGTAATTGAAGAACTGCACAGTGTATGTGTACAGTTGCTCTATGTCCAGATGTGTGTATTATACAGCTTGTGATTTTAATGAAATGTAGCAAATGTAGAAGTAATTAGAAAATCAAACCACATGGACATCATCTAACAACAGACATTATTATTGTATTGTTTCAAAGCTAAAATACAGTTCTGTAACTGCAACAGATTGTGTTTGGGCTGTTTGTTTTCCTCGCTGGCTCTCGTCCGAATGTGCCGCAGAGACGAGCTGCGTATCGATCGTTTTGCATGGGGTGGATGCTCTTTGCTAGGCTCCCCGCCACCTTTTTTCAGCTGAGCTTTTCTCTGATGAAGAGCCAACACAGCCTTAGGCGCACCGAGCGCTGCAGCTTGGCCTGGGAGAGCATGGCGCAGCTGATGTTCACACCCCCGAGAGCCGCTCCATACCCGGCTCCCCAGGCTCTGTCTGCCTGCCTGGTACTCTCACCCCGTGTGCATTTTGTAGAACACAAGAAGGAATAATGATCATACATCATACACTTCCCCAAAATCCCAGTGTTCTGTTCTGTAGATTTTGCTGCTAAGACCAAGCTGTGAAGAAAGTTAAAACAGTTAAGTGTGTGTGTGTGCGTGTGTGTGTGTGTGTGTGTGTGTGTGCAATTATTTGTCATTGTACAGCATACAACTAAATGTATCTTCCGCATTTAATCCATTTGTGGCAGTGAACACACAATCAGAGTAGTGCACTCGGCACAGACTTTTCCAAAACCTCTGGATGCTAATTTGTTTAGGAACTTAACCACTTTATCAAACTAACCACTCTATTCTTGAGGAATTTACAAGTGCAAATTCTATATATCATGTCAGGGTTAGGGTTAGGATTAAGCGTAGTGTTAAAATTATGGCTAGGTTCAGTTTTGGATGAGGGTGATACCTAATATGTATGAAACAGGGTGAGTCAAAAGTCGCATGACACCATTTTATTTCAGAAATGAAAGGAAAATTGACATGGGTGAGGGGTCCTATTTTATAGGCTATGTCCAGACCATGGCTGCCATCTTGAACGCCTCCATCTTGGATCAAGAGCATGTTGTTTTTTTTACTAATGTGAAGGTTGTCATGTAGCATATCAAAGAAGACCAGAATTACCTCAGAAATCAATATGCAATATCTCGCAACCCAAAAGCTATCAACCCAGAAATTTAAAAACTTTTGTGGTTTGTTACAGGCTTGACCAGGCCCAACGTTTTTTTTTCAATTTTGTGTTGATAACTTTTGAACTAAAAGAGATACTGCACATCTGATTACGGCAATTAATTTCTGAGAAAATTCTGGTCATCTTTGATATGCTACATGACCACCTTCCCATGCCCTTGATCCAACATGAGAGCGAACAAGATGGCTGCCAAGTTCTGGACAAAGCCTCAGAGTTGTAATATTCCTTTTCATTTCTGAAATAAAAGGGTGTCCTGCGACTTTTGATGCACCCTGAACATTTCTTAGTTTATTACCATAAAAATGTTATGCTGACATGTATGACACACTTAGCCTTGACACTGGGCTTTCCATCGTCTCCAATCAGAGGAGAGATGAGATGCATGCTTACTGTAGTCTAAAACAGTTTAAAGATGACCCGACCTTTTTTTCTTGCCAATTCACATATGTTCTTGTATCTTCCATTTGAGAAGTCACAGTAGCTGTTTTTTCGCATATAAAACATTGTGTGAAATAGGGGTGTAATTTTGCATTTCCCAAATGTACCTCTAGGTAATTCTGAAAATAGTGAACATATAATGCATTTTTCATTTGAGATATGTGGTAAAATATGTCTTCTTTAATCCAGGTATCTACATTATGAAATATACCCCAGGACCAAGAATGAAACTTATATCGATGAAATGTTAAACATAAAACTAATGGAGCTTCCTTGGCATAAAATGGCGGAGCTCCCCGACTCCCCCGCAAGACCTTAATCCAATGAAATCCTGCCGGACACTAGAGATAATACATAGAAAGAGTCTTTATGCAGCTAAAAAACAAACGAAGCAAAGTCAAAGTCCATGAGACATTTACCTCAGACTTGGGGTCGGCTGGTGATTGGGTTCCTTTCCTCACGGAGCACGTGGACGATGGCCATGCATTAGGTCGCGTCTGGGCACGGGTAATTTCAGGGGATTTGGGAATCAGAGCTTGATTCGGCTGAAAGGGCAGGCTGCAGCGTGATTAATGGGCCGGTGTGGTGCTGCGGCTCACCCTTGTGTGATTAGATAATCAGTCATCTCTCCGCCGCTCTCACCCTCCGAAATGAGGGGATCCAGGAGGAGGACTTGTTAAAGTCTGTCACTGAAAAAAAAATAAATAAATAAAATAAAATGAGGGAAAGACGTAGATATTGACATGCCCTGAGCAAAGTTTCATACTTCATTGCTTCATTGCATAAGCAAAGGAATTATTTACCTTCAGCATTTCTCCAGACTTTGTTGCATATTGATTGCTATCAATAATCATGGTGTTTATACTGGATGTCCAACTTCGATCTTGTAATCCAAGCTATGACTGGTCTATTTCTATGGGCCCATTAATCATGTTTATATTTCCAAAGAATTTAATGTAAAAACAAATAGTGGGTGAGTTTACCCTTTATAACTCTGTAATAGCACATTGATTATACGTGCAATAACAGTGTAACTACTGGTAATGCACTGATTCATATATGGGAAGCTCTTTTTAACAGGAGTGGGTGGCATGTTGTTTTGATCCTCATTTTAAATCACTGGCTGTAGGGGGTTTGATGTGTTCTCTCTGTGTCTGCGTGGGTTTCCTCCAGGTGCTCCAGTTTTCTTGACGGTCTGAAAGCACTTGATGGTAGATGGTTTAAAATGAAAGAAATACAAAGTACAAATGAATGTAACTAAAGCTAATGTATAGGCTATTATATGGGCTGTGGCTCTTTAGTTCTGCCTATCCATGCTGATGTTATAATATGTGCTTTAAACCTGGAGATGCTTCTGTGAACATAGAAGTATGTCTTTTTGCACATTTTGCGATACCAGACCATAAAACTAATGTGTCTTTAAAGATAATCTAATGGGAGTGAATTAGTAAACAGAGCTTCAATTATCAGGCCGTTTTCTTGGCATGGGTTGGGTCACTGTGTCACCTCTGTTTAGCGGCTGCTGCTATTTCGCTCTGCTTAACTGACAGCGCTCCAGGAGAGGGGCCACGATAAAGATAAATAACTTTTACTCAGGAACATTTTGTGCATCATTAAACATGGCAAACATTTTAGCTTGCACAGAGTGCAGGAGTGTCCCCGTGGAGCCCAGGCTGAATACCATGCTTCGCACTGATCATAAAAGGCCTATAGACTCTCTCCAACCCCACTAACATCAAAAAGAAGATGAGAAAAAGCCGCAATATACTCGCAGAATGACTAAACGGAGAGACACTCTTTGCATACCCAACAGAATAGTGAGTGGCCTCTTCCCTGACTCTCTAGGAGATTATCAACAGCCACCTAAAACCTTCTCTGAAAAAGAGAGTCCATTCTGTCACTGGAAGTGGTTATAAAGTCTGTTATTATGGGAACTGAGTATTGGACAAGACCAGTTTATTGTTCACATAATGGGTCATAATTTCACGTTATTTCACTGGTCCTTTTGTGATGGTATGCCATCAAATTCTCATTTTTGTCCACCATGTGTATAGCCTAAAGCCTTCTAAGAAAGAAAGTCTCAATTCTGTTCAATTAAGTCGGAATGGACATAATTATTATGTATTCTGAACATTGGACTGGATCCAATATTGACCACATGTAATACCTCATAACTGATCTTGACTTTACTGTGGCCCTTGTGGCTGAATGCCATCAAAGTCTTCTAGTTATGTTCCTCCACCAATTGCATAGTCTTTTCTGAGAGGGAGTCAGTATTTTCATTGGATGTGATTATAGACTTTGTTAATATAAGACCTGAATATCCGACTGGACCACATTAAGTCACTTTTCCACAATTTAAATCCGCCTCACAATGGCAACTCATAAAATTACACTGTGGTCTTTTGAAGAGGTTCCAACACTCCTTGGATCAGTGGTCGATGAAAAACTCCAGTGAGAGCTGGATGGTGCAACAAAGAATGTCTGAACTGATGCACAGATCTGTGTTCTTGCCCAAACAACAAAAACAACAACAGCAAAACACTAATTCCACCCATTTGTTGTGTTTTCCAAAACCCATGGCTCCCATTAGAAGCTGTGTTTTGCAATATTACTGACTAAACTTCAGAATGGAACCACTGTAGAGAAAAACAAACCAGGTACTGGGAACCTAACAGCCATGGACTAATGGTTAGATAACTAAAGGTTAGAGTTAGAGGACTTAAAGTTTGTTGGTTCAATTCCCACAACCGGCAGGAAAATTGGGGCTAATGGGAGTGAAGGAGCAGCACTGTCCTCCTTCCTTAATCCACATGCCCTTGAGCAAGACACCAAACCCACTACAGCTCTGGTAGTGTGTTCACAGCCCCTAGTACACTCATGTGTGTGTGTGTGTTCACTGCCACAGATGGGTTAAATGCGGAAGACACATTTCGTTGTATGTTGTAGGATGACAAATAATTGCACATTTACATTCACATTTAAAAACAGGGAGTAGAGTTGAGTAAAGGTGCTATTATTGACCATACAATGTCCCATAACTCTATCTGATTTCACTGATGCTCTTATGGCTGAATGCCATCAAACCATCACAGTAATGTACCTCCACCAAATCAATTCTGAGAGTCAATTCTGTCATTGTAAATGGTTACAGACTGAAAACTGAAACTGAGACTGTGTTTTTAAAGTGACAGTCTTAGCCAATGAACAGAGGGAGTGAGGGAACCACATATAGACTCCTCTATTTATGTTTTTTTTTTTACATTTTACAAGTTTTCCCCACTCAAACTACTGTGAACTGAACCCAGTCCAAAAAATCTAGGTTTTTCATATAGTGTCTACTTTTTGGGAACCAATATGGTCACCTATTCCTCTTGTCTTCTTTGGCTGTTCCCAGCTATGTCAGCCATAATGGAGCGGTCAGCACTGCTGAGTTCGAGACAGAATTAGAGCCTGGCCTCTTCAGTTTGGCAGCAGCCACTGGGATTTTCTGCAGAGAGAAGATGAAAGAACTCAGGAGGGCCGGCCATGTGGCAGAATACCATTGTTCTGAGTAAATATTGACATTTGGCTGGCTAGTAAATGAGCAGGACCTGGCCCTTGCCCCTTCATGCGGGTTCAGTGCCACAGAGCAAATTAAATGCTGGACTCCAGGCCTGATGGGAAATTGATGTTCCTGTGTGTCCCCTGTACCGTTTTCTTTTTTTTTTCCTCTCTGTTTTATGGAGGCAATAAGACTCTATGGGACTCTGCCCTCGAGCAAAGTGTTTGGATACAGCCCTAGAAGCTTGCTACCGTTTGCTCTTTGGTTTGTGGTTTGCCACGGGTTAAAATGGCTTCAGTTTTATAACACTGTTCCCAGAGAGAGGATTAAAACCTCTAATGCTCACAGCTAGCTCACATCCTAGCTTTTGGAATCAAAGTAGCCACACCTTTAAAAATGATGTGCTAAGATTGATGGTTAGAAGTGCAAAAAGAAAAAAAAAACTTAAAATGGCCAAAATGTCCACTAAATCTGCAATAACATAAAGATGACATACTATTATAATCACATAGGTGTGCTAGCAGAAATAAGTACTATGCTAGAAATCAAAGACCTACCCCTACCACTTATCTCCCCTGTTTTTAAGAGCACCTGATTGGATTTCTTTGGGCATGAAGTGGATGTATACAGCATGTGAGGCTGTAGGTGTCAGCGAAAGAGAGGAAAGTCAGCAGGCATGGGCAGCCAAGCGCATTTTGGGCAACATGGCAATCTAAAGCCCTTCCCTCCTTAAATATTCAAAGACGTTGTTGTTGTGTGTGTGTGTGTGTGTGTGTGCACATGTGCTGTTTCTGGAAGGAAAGTTTAAGCAGTTTCGGGCCTGTCCTTTACAGTCTCTCTCTGCTAAATGAACTATCAATACGTTTTTCCACTAGTGTCCTTTTTGCTGGACATAAGTGGAGTCACTGGACAAAAGAGAACTCATTCAAACTGCAGTGGACTGTACTGTAAAAATACAACTATCCATAGTGCTTTAGTGACACCAAATGGGAACACTGATTGTTGGTCCAGGTTGATAAACATGTGTCTTACACACTTTAATTGTGATACCAGATTGATATATTGTCATGTTAATACTAATGTAAACACCAATATTTCAGATGTAACGCATTTAAATGTATATATGCATTTCCATAAAACTCACACAACCTATGGATTATTGTTATTAAAATGATCAAGTAATTTAATACATGATAAACTCAGAGGACTAAATTGTCTGTAAGAACTTTAAACAAGTTGCAAGGCATTGTCAATATTTTATACAGCACTTTCCGCCTAGAAAATATTTCAATATGAACATATGATTTGATGTTTGATCTATGGTGATGCCTCAACTGTCCAAGACTGGGAGTCCAAGACATAATAATTAACCTCGCTCTCTCTCTGAGTCAACACCACCATGATGCCAGCCTGCATGGGCATCTGCCATCTTATATGACACATCTGGACAGTTAGTATTCTCCTCCAAGCATGTTCGGCTTGAAAGAAGCAGTAGCTAGCTACACCTGTCTTTCCCTTTTCTTGTCCTCGCATGGTGGTGTCGTTGTGAGGGGCAGGGGGAGTCCAACTTTAGTAAGCGGAGTAGGTGAACAATAATTGGGAAAAGTTAAATTAGGGAAAACTTCTGTAAACACTGATAGATGTTTACAATGAACAACAGCTTTTATGTTCTTTTTTTACACTGACTGAATATCGCCTATGCCTTAGACACAAGCAGTGCCCTTCAGAATATCTGGCAACCTTGACAAAGACAAGCAAAACAGCTATGAGAAATGACTTTGTTGTTCATCTTCTTGGACTGGAGTCCCAGGGGGATCAGTAATTGTAGCAGATGTTATTTTGAGAAAAAGTAGTTGGTTGTATAGATTTTTGTTCTTTGAATGGTTTTACCTCAGAGAAAGTTTTGATTTCTCTCATTCTAACACTGTAACATCACACAGATAAACAACACAGACGTTTCATATAGTTTTGCCTCATTTTTTTTTTTATCGAGGATGCCAATACTTTTGAAGGTGGTTTTGCCTACAGTCCTAGAAAATGCCTCCTCGTGTTAGCCTCCACTGCAAAAAAAGATACATAGTGTAAACTGAAAAGTGAATGTCCTCAACTAGATTTCAAAAAAGTGATTCAAAGATTTGAACAAAATGGTGTCCCTAATCACAGGGCACTAATATTCCCATCAAATAAACCGTACTTAAAGCTAAGAGATACAATAAATAAATAAAAACTTGTTTCAGACTTGTACCAATCTGTTTCTATTTCTCCGTCTACTCTGAGATAACAACACACAATGGTGTCAATTCATCTGAAGTGGTAGTGAAGCTCTTACTGAGGAAAGGAATTGGACACATACAAAAAAAAAAAAAAAAATAAATAAAAACTAAGTAGCTGCTGGGGTTCTTAGAACCTCAACATCACTGAATGTATTTGGAATGCCCTTTAATGTGAGAAACAGAAAATGCAACTAGCTTCTAAGACTTTGGTGGTAACGCTGGTGGAGCTACATACATTTGTAGATCCTTAGAAAATCTCAAGGAAAGTCTTATGAAAAGAATAGAAATTATAAAGAAACATGATTTAGGCTTAAGGTTACATTCAGATTCAGGGTTAGGTTTATGTTTATGGCTATGGTTGTGGTTAGTATTTGGGTTCGAGGTTGGGTTATGGTTAGGTGAGTGTTATGGTTAGAGTTGTGTTTGGAGTTCTGACTACTGCTGGGGTTAGGGTTAGGGTAAGTTTTTTAGAGTTAGGGACAAGGTCCAGACAGACTTCTCACTGGGTAGACATTAGAAATTCAAGATTAAACTATACCTTGTACAAAATATGGAAGTCCTCAAAATCCTCAGAAACCTTCTTTTCATCATCAGTGTAGGAATTCACATAGAGAGCAACCTGTAAAAAAATAAACTAAAACACTTGTTTAATATTTAGTTGCTGAGCTATAGCTGTAAATCTGTTCTTAGCTTTTTTTTTTGCTTTTTCTCATAACACTGTTAAATGAATAATGCGCATTTATGTCCTGTTTGACTGGAACAATAATGGATGAAAAGTGGCCTCTGATTATTTGCATGGTATGATAGAGAAAAAGCCAACTTTCAGAAAGATTTCCACGGCCATTAATAATCATTTCTTTGAAAAGTGGAATGTATAGAGTAGATTGAGTACCTCGGCCAATTTACTCACCGTATCTAAACATCTCGATTGTTTTCTTGAAATTATGAGCTGGCGTGTCACATTATCAGCTACATAAACAGCTCCAGAGCCAACAAGAAAAACACCAGTCACCATCCATCAGCTGCTTACACTCCCTCAAGCTGCTTGAGCACCTGTGCAGTGGACATGCTTAATGTTTCTCCACCGTGTAATGGACCATTTTGATGAGTGAGACCTTTCAGAATTCCAACTGTCGTAGTCAGAGCCAAATATATAAAGGCTCGGAAACCCATCTATCTCAGGCCTTCCACAAAATAAAGCCTCACCAAGGGACTACACTGATATTTTTCAGTTTGCTAAGTGGTTCTGGTGGTGGGCACCAAAGACGGATCATCTCCCGTGGCCTTAGATGGCTGATCTTGGGGACAGGCACTAAACCTAGCAGATGGCAGCAGCTTTCTGGTCTCAAAAGTCTTGGGCACTTGCTATAATTACTCTAGGGAGTGACATCTCTCCAGAGAGATGAATAGGTTTGGGGCAGCTTTCTGTCATGTGCACCAACTCCAAGTCGCTGCCACTAATAACAAAGAAACGTCCAACTTCCAGCTGTCTAGGATTCAAATTTGTCAAGCTGACATAACACACAGGTGCCTAAATCGTCAAGGCTACTGCATTTAGCTCCTGCTGACAAACAGTTCCATTGTTGTGAAGCGGAGGCGAAAGGTTAATCTTTTGCACTTCAATAGCATTTTGCTCCCTTTTAGCTTTTCAAGGAGGCGGTTTATGGGTTTGGAGTCCCAATTTCACAAGCGTTTTTTGACAATTGCCTCCAGTCAGGAGCACAGGCCCTCGGCTTCAAAAAGCACCTGGACAAAAGCCTGAGAGAGAACCCAATGGCAAACCCCCTCCCCGACACCCCCACCCAGTCTTGCTGCACCCACAGAGCTTTGGCCATTCACCCCAAATCTGCTTGCCTTCAATAGCAGATCCGACGTCATGCCAGTCGGCTTCCTGTGATGATGGCAGGTCTGCTAGGAAAAGGCAGCAGCCTCTTCCATTACCCAGCCATTGTAAGCGGATTAGCGCTTTAAGAAATGGAAGGTGGCCTACCATCGTTTGCCCAAGCTCCTCGGGGAGGTTATATATTGGGACGATCGTAGGTTAGAGGATTACCGTTTACATGAGATGAAAGTAATTATCCCATGCCAGCTGGAGTCAGGAATGATGAAGAAGAAAAGCCCAGTTGATTCATCGCAATCTGTGTTTTGAATTCAATGCTGTTAACCTGTGGAAGACCTCTGAGGATGGCATTGAGTCCTGTTTTGCACTCCAGTGAATCACAATACTGCAGTCAAAGTATAGAGACAAGAGAAATGAGATGGAATGATTTAGAGAATGGCACATATTTAGCCAGATTTAGTGTAGTCTTTAAAAAGACATCCCCAGGAAGTCCTGACCTTGCCTCACTTAGACTTAGACTTAGAAAGAGCTTATCAGAATAATGAATACAATCTGGCCTTGTAATTGCTTGTACTATGCTTAATGTGGCCTTTTAGCTTCTAGTTTTTAATCATAACAGTTCTTCAGTCTTCTTTAGCTGTCAGTGCTGACAATGCTTAAAGGACCCGAGTAGCGGGATTGATTAGATTTAAGTCTTTATGTGACCCGAAAACTATCCACTAATTGTTATTTATTACATTTTGTAATGTCCATTAACATCACTATATAATAATGGCATTATAATGCAATCATACCTTATTTATTCAAATGTAATAGTGCACAATCAACAATTCGATATAAAATGTGTCATGCATGACATAAATTCTCATCTTATTGCTTGGCAAGTGTTTTGAACTTGGCGTGAGTGTTGGCCCTATCATCAGGATCTCGCTGGTTTGATTCCCAATGATTCCTTATCCATCGAAGTCCAGGAGTCCTAGAGGGCACAACTAGCCTCACATTCCGGGTGGGTAGGACATCCCCTCCTTTCTCTCATCTCTCACATTGCGTGCTAGGACAGGTGTCGATTATCTGATGTTACAGCTCTGGGCATTCTGCTCTGATGCAATTTTTGTAGTGGTGTTTTAAAAGCAGTTCAAAAAAGTAGTAGTGTATTGACATTACATGTCTCAGAGGAAGCATGTGGTAGCCCCTCACACTCCCAAGGCTGGTGGTGCTGTTAGTGATGGAGATGAAAGGTGAAGATTCAGGCAAACCTGGAGATAAAAATGTGTTAGGAATTTGAGTTGTAAACCATTACAAGTGTAGTTCAGGCTTTACTGAACAACAAACAAGGCCTTAATTTATTACCATTGCAATCCATGTTGCTATGTTGTAGAGATTCCTTTGACATTATTACAGTGACATTGACAGTTCCGTGTGATTAACTACAGCAAGGCAGTGGGTGGGTGAGCATCGCAATGGGAGTGAGGCATGAAGGAGTATGATTTATCCAACACCTTTCCTAATGAAGCTAGAGGCTAAATTTGCTACAGAGCAGCATGAGGCTTTCTTTGTCACTTCAGCATCCACTGTTTCCTGTGGTTTCTTTCCTTGCTTCTTAATGCCCTCGCTTTCAATTATTCCTCCCTCTTTTCAAGTTGTAAAGGTCCCACTTGAAATTTAGGTCAAAAGCTAAACATCTGCATGTATGCCAACTTACCACAAAATCCCTGTGTAGCTCCAGCTGACGTTAAAAACAGCAAGACAAGCCTCCTTTCCCTGTTTGTCGGTGGTTATGTTTGCTTGTCCTTTCTGCTCTAATGAGGCCTTTCCCGTTCAAAAGACCTCAGCAAGGTGTCATTGAAATCACCCAAAACTTTAGTTCCCGATGATTCGCAGTGCTACTCTCGTCTGCACTTTGCCAAGGTCGCACTATATCTGGTGGCGAATGACAAATCGCTAGCCTCCTCGGAGCCTCGTCTCCTCTGG
This sequence comes from Hoplias malabaricus, assembly GCF_029633855.1. Lineage (NCBI taxonomy): Eukaryota > Metazoa > Chordata > Actinopteri > Characiformes > Erythrinidae > Hoplias > Hoplias malabaricus. The sequence continues at coordinate 39,980,271 of NC_089806.1, read as the reverse complement.
GGAGATGGGCTCCATGTGACTGCTCTCCGCTTATAGCACACTGGGACATTGTTTCAAATTAAAGCGCTACAGCGAAGGGCTTCTTCAGGGAGATGGCAGAAAAAAAAAAAATAATGTCACCGCTACAGACTTTCTCTGCTTCACCAGCAAGAACTCGTTAGCCATCCAGCTCATAGAGTCTGACTGCTCTCGAAGGAGTGCTACTACAATTGTTGGGTGGTTGAGTTCTTGTTATCCTGACTACTGGACTTTGCTCTGCAATGGAATTGTGTGTACAGTTTCTAAAACATCTAATAATCATTCTCTGGATTGATAGAGCTCAGTGCAGTACATTAGGAATAAGCTCTAGTGAGGTTTTTGATCCAGAACTAATAATCCAACATCAGTACCTGACTCTCCAAAGAAATGGTCCAGAAACAGCTTTTACTGCAGCACTGGGAAATTCTAATGAAGCTCCACCAATGCATTCCAAGCACATACACCTTATTCACATATTTTAATAGAGGAAAGCTTGACCACTGAGCATCTAAATGCAAATGAAGGTGGAGGGTAAGGTAGGGACTTTGTTTGGGTAATTGTCCACTGAAGAAGTCAACAATAAACCTCGAATGGCTTATAATGGCAACTGTGTAATTAAACGAGGACACACTAAATATGAACAAACAAACAAATTGAGGACAACATTTTCTTTTATAGAAGGGAGCCAGGACAAGGTCAGGACAGGGCTTGCGTTAATTGTTCCTAACACATTTGTACAGATGAAACTCTATGAATTATTTATTAATATGACATTAGGATGCAATATTTGGGGAGTATTGTGTAAATATTATGAAATAAATAATGACAAATATAATGCCTTCATATTACAATAGCAAGACAAAATGTGGACAAAACAGGTTAATTGTCTCTAACACAATAACTGTTATAAATTATTTATTACAATGACATCATTCTGTAATAAATGAAGATGTGATATACTAGTGGTAAAAATAATGATATACGGTCTTCCTAAGGACAACAGGACGAGACGGCACAAGGCATACGTTACTGTCCCTTAAAATATTGTTACAAAATAAATATCTGAATTGAAATTGAATTATAAGAACATTAGAGGGTAATATGTGGTTATTAATTTAGTGTTAAAATATTAGAGAATATATGACATGTCTTTGTATTTGCTAATGATAATGTGAAAGAGCACAATCATATATAGATCATTTAAATTTAACTACATTGTAATTACTAGATATTTGTATATTATTCTTAAACTAACTTAATGTTAATGTGCAAAATGAAAACGCTGCGTGGCTGTGTATTTGTTTAAGATTGATGTGAAATATAATTAGATCCGTCTGCACGACAGTCATTATTATCATTGGCAAAGAAGTTTAGTCTGCACTAGTTACGTGAACATGGACATCTACGGAGATGTGGATACATCTCATTTTAGAATAGAAAAACAAGAAGAGGACCATTTACATTTCACACTCCTTGCTGCCTCTTTTCTATCAATTAAGGGCCACGGAATTCAGTGGGTGAAAGTGAGAGTGTGCAGGGCTTGTGTTTTGCATGCTAGCACTGTCAGGAGGCTTAGATCTCAGTCTAGTCCAAGAGAAAAAATCTTAAGAAAGATGGAAAGATCATTGGATTTTTATATTCTCACTTTAAAACCCCAGTAGCTTTTTGTCTAGCACTGCAGCTTCTACCAAAGGACTGGGGCAAGCAGACTATGAAGTTTTTGAGCTGTTTAAAGTTTAATGCAGTTTGCTAGCAAGCAGCTAGCTGGACCCTCCTGCCCAGTGCTTCTGGGGAGGCCTAGCAAACTTGGCTTCGTGTTTAAAGGGTATGAGGAAACCCAGCTGCAACTTGAAGGGAAGAGAGAGAGAGAGAGGGAGAGAAAGAGGGAGAGAGACTGAGAGTGGGCACTGATGATATCGTCTTGCCTTGCGAAATTCTCGAGAAAACATGGCCTCCACGCACTAATCCTGTATTAATGGGTTGGGTTCATCCAGAGTGTCAAGTTTGAATTTTTTTTCCCAGTTCCCCTCCACATTCCTCTCCAAAAAATGCAGTGGATAATGAAGCTTATGGGATGAGGGGGAAAAGAACATGGAAATATGTATAAGAACGGAAAAGGACCAGCATGCCATTTTATAATTAGCCCTTTGGGTTTGGATGGAAGAATCCCATTTAATCTGTGGGATGTTGTGTGATCTGGATTTGAGTATGAAAATGCACAATTAGGAATAAAGCAAAGCAGGAGCACACCCTGGAGGGGGTGCCAGTCCTTCACAGGGCGACACACACTGACACATTCACTCACACCTATGTACACTTTTGAGTCGGCAATCCACCTACCAACGTGTTTTTGGACCATGGGAGGAGCAGTAATTTGTTGTTGTTGTTGTTGTTTTTGTTTTTTTCTGCTAAATCCACACTATTTCTAATGAATCCAAAGAAAAATTACAGAAACAGTGCTGTAAACTGCTGTGGAAGCTGCACACAAAAGATGTCTTGCATTTTATAATCTTTGGGAGTTTACACAGGCTTAGGCACATGATTGGCTCATTCAGAGTGTTTGCTGGAGTTGGATAAACAAAGTTTACTTCTTTTTTACCTTCATTCCTTATATGTTCAACTGAGGAGACAAGTTTAACAGTAGAGAAAAGACATCTTTTTGTCATCTGATCCCAAATTTTGCTGTATTGCTTGTATCCCCGTTTCTTGGAAATGTTTGTAACATGTTTGTACACCATGTGAGTAAGAGTAATTTTTACAATGCACATGACAATACTATACCACTAATCACAACCCAGATCCTAAACCTTAAACCTAACCCTAACACCAACCCTAAAACTCAACACCACATAATATGGATTAGTTTAGAAGAGGAGGGCACATTTCACAATTCAGCGGCCTCAAAAACAGTACCCGACACATTGTTGACAGCCCAAGTTGACAAACGTGTGAAAAAGGATTGTTGTACAGTTGTTACTTGTGTTGAGTGATGCTGGATGAATAGCTTGTCACCACAAGGTCTGTTCTTTCTGTCAGAACAGACTCGGATTCTTCTTGTTGGTCGAGGTCATCTTGTTTCCGCTCACATGGCGGTGGGACTTGAAACAGAGGGAAGAAAGCGAGCGACAGTAAAGGAAGAGAAGGAGATAGTATAGAAGAAAGGAATGTCTTTGTCCCAACGCCCACCCCCTTCTGCATCAGTTTGCCCTGCAACAGTTCGGCGGCGGAATTAATCACTTTGCACGCGATGGGGCGCCTTTGATAATTTTGTGTATGAAAAAGTCAGAAATGGGGGATTCGCAAAAATAAATTAACACTGTTTGACCTCAATCTTCTTAACTTCAATCTAGTTAGCCCATGTTTTAATCACAGCTTAATTAATTGGCTGCCTGCTTGATTCATAGCCAGAATAATACTGTGTTCTTTAGGGCCGTCTCGGTCTTAAACAGGAGATCAGTGAGGCTGAAGGACAAGGAGAAAGACTGCTCACACTATGGGTTCATTTCTATCATAAACTCTCGAGGAAAACATCAAAGGCTGGTGGTGACACACTTTTGAAATGTGCGTGAGAGGAATGACCAGGTCAGAAAGTTGCTTTTCTGAATATGTTTAAGTACTTATGCATTCATGTAATCATCACTTTCTGGGGAGTATATGGGAATAAATTAAACATGTAGGAGTTATGTTTACTTCCAGAAATCCCAAATGGCAAAACTCTGGAACCACTGGGACCGTAAATAGTATTAAGCAGTTATAAAAGAAGCACGAATGAATGAATGAATGAATGAATGACATACACAAATTAATTTATAAAAATATTTAAATCAACTACAACCATCTCCACCATTGCATTAGCATTGGAATTTAGACTTTGTCAAAGGTAGAAGCTTCTCCAAGATTCCTTTTGAAAATACAATGTTTCTTTTTAAAATGACAAGTCCTATACACAATGGTATGGTTCTTCAGATAGATGGAGAATGTGGGGCAGATGGTCCTATATGTAGTATTGTTTCTTACCATTTCACAATGGTCCTACATATAGAACCATATTCACCTTATTCTACATCAATTTAAAGAACAGTTTCACCCTGTGTATGATTTTATATAGAATAATAGAACGTATCATTGTACATAGATCCATTGTCTTGACTAAACAAGTCAAGAAACATTTTAATAGGTCTACTGCTCACCACATATCTGAGCTTAACCTTAACCCCAACCCTTATCCTAACCAGAGCTATATAATGTGTAATTTTAGTAGCATTGGCACTAACCAGTGTTAAATGTGTGTATTGCACATAATTGGCCAGAGGCACTATTGTACCTACTATCACTTTAAAGCATGTAGTACACACAGTAGTGAAACAATAGGTTAGTGCACTATCCCTAAGCACATCATGGGACTCCCTGTAGTAGTGTGCATGTCTTATTTGCACATCGGTCAACACCCACACATTTATCCAGTCTCCAAACATTTGTCTTCTTTATCACATCCTCTGAACTGATACTAATGCAAATTTGTTGGAAGGCTCAATGCGCTTGGAGGAGAACACTAACTGCCAACTCTATTAGAACAGCTGGTGAGAAAGAGTGGAGGATATTGTATCCCTGAGGGAAGCCAGTTTTGCTTGCATGGACTTCTGATTGCAGATGAACATGGCATTATTGGAGGCAAACTTTGCCAATGATTCCACCAGTGCTGACCACTCTGGAGCAACAAGAAGACAACACGTTTATTCCCTGCTGACATCTTCCATTCCTGAGGTCAGGACACATGGCAGTCAGGATTAAAAATGCAAATATGGCTTTAATTCATTCATTCATTCATTCATTATCTGTAACCCTTATCCAGTTCAGGGTCGTGGTGGGTCCAGAGCCTACCTGGAATCGTTGGGCGCAAGCCGGGAATACACCCTGGAGGGGGCGCCAGTCCTTCACAGGGCATATGACTTTAATACGGCCCTTTATTCTGCTCAGCTATCAAAAGTATAAAGTCCAGAGTTCCGGGACAAAGTCTAAGCAAGTACAAAACATTTCACCCAGTGTATATTTACTGACAGAAAGAAATAGAGAGATATATAGAGAGATGGACACAGTCGAACTTCCCTGATTGCTTGAAACAGATGCTCGTTTTCTCCTGCACCACTCCAAAGTTCTTCAAATTCAAGGGTAGAGGATTGCGGATGGTTGACTGGACTCTTGGCTGGAGAAGATTCAGACTGGGTTATTGATTCCAGGCCTGTGTTATTGATGAGTGGATGATCTGGAGTGTCTATGCTATCTCTCCTCTGACCAGAATGATTGATTTACTGGTTTTCTCTCATAGGCTGTGATCAATGCATAGGTCTGATGAGGATGAGATTACAAGGGCTGCCCCAGAAAGGCTCAGTGTCCAGTGCTTAAGCACAATCTGTATATCTCCCTTTCTCACTCAGTATCAGGGGCATCATTAGACCCAATTTACTGAGGCATGTGCCCCACTAAAACCATAGTTTTAAAAGTCAATTTTAAGCTGGACTGATGAGCAGAGATCGGGTCAGATATTAAAACATATAATGCATGCATTTCAATGCCTTACAAATGCCTTAATGTTTCCCTATGAGCACTGGGTTCATACAGAGTGTTACCAAAAGTACTTCTGCTTATTGTTTTACTTTGTGATGACAAAGTGCAATGTCAGAAACAGAGGACACCTTTCCCGAGGGAAGTGAAGCTGTCCTCACACCTGGAGGAATGCAAGGCCAGAATACAGTCTGTGGAAGAAGTCCAACATGTCCACAAAACAACAACAGTGAAACAATGCTTCCATTCATAGCTTTCCACGTGCAAACACACCCCACAGAGCATGGTTCTCAAGCCTAAGAGAAATGCAACAATCCTGGCAGTTATTGCTGCACCCTCCATTTCAATCTCCAACACAATGAAGCGGCTCATCCTCCTTTCTAATGTCAAATGTACAGGAAATCTCCCCCTTGATCCTCCTTTCCTGTGATTTGGCCACTGACCGTTCAATGTCAGGCTTAGTGGCTGCCTCCAATGGTGGTGGTTACATCACTTCTCGCATGCCACATGTAAATGACGCTAAGCTAGCATGACTTTGGAGCTCTGCGCCTATTGGCAAGCTAATCCCGCTTTGTCTGCCCTCTACTGACACATCCCGAGCCCAAGATCTCAGTTTGGGAAGGTTTTAGCTCATTTTATCAAGGCGAGGGATTTGGAAATACTGAGGGATATGTATATTTTTGATCACCAAAGCTGTCTTCAGATTGCTTTAAGGCTGACCTCTGGCACCTGCTTTAGCTTTGACAGGCAGTGCATATTGGATAAATATAGTATATATCCAAGTATTTGTAGCTGTGCCTTAAAATGAGTGAATCCAGCTTGGCTTCTGCTTGATTTAAGATCAAGCCAGACTTACACAGAGGATGGCATAACCTACATCAGCACAGTTGTCATGGGGGCAGAGTCTTAGTGGAATTCAGAAACTTGAAAAATCAAACTTCTTAGGGCAGCCTTGCCCTTAAGCTGGGAGCACCTTAAATCCGTTGAACGAATCCACACCTGCCATCTCGAGTGACAACCATCAGCTCGCCAGAGGTGGGATTCATTTAACCGTGGGTAGTGGTGATGGAGGTGGGTGCAAGTGCAGTATAACACAATTTATTAAACAGAAGAAATCTAATAAACAAACAAGACCGACCAAAAAAACTAAATAAATAAATAAATAAATAAAATAAACTGCCAACAACGGCTACAAAAGACAAAAAGTAGAAATAATAAAGATAAAGACCTGGAAACTGGACTAAGTTTATAAGATAAAAGCATGAAAGAATGGACAGAGCGAGAGAGAGAGAGAGAGAGAGAGAGAGAGAGAGAGAGAGATAAGATAATGAGACGGAAGAAAAACATTAATAGGAAATTGTAGAACTGCACTACGATGAAAATAAGACTGATACAAACAATTAAAGGAATTGACCAAGACAAAAGGAACTAAATAAACAGACAGGATATTGAATTAGCTAGAAAAATAAAATAAAATAAATGTTATAATTAAAAATAATAAAAAAAAAATATCACAATAATTACATCACAAATGGAATACAGGAAAGGAAATAAGGTACAAACTAAACTACAACTACTAAAGAATAAGATGCTTGAAAATACAGACGCGCCAAGTCTCAGTAAACATACTGGAACTGGTAGATTCACTAGAAGTCAACCAGATACTTAAAGCTCTGTGATTTTTAAGGTGGAATGGTATGTTTGAGGAGAAAAAAAGAAAATCACTAACTCGTTAAACACGGCTGAAGTTTAATTTGTCTAAGTTTTTATTCAGTGTTTGAATTACCACAGACAGTCCTTTATAGCTCAAGCTCATTAGTGTTTTAACATTTTCAATCAGTGTTTACTGTAATTCAGTTAGTGCTCTCCAGAATTTAGAGTCTGTTACCACTTTAGAAATCTGAAAAAGCAAATGTAAGTCAATGTTACCCACCATAAAAGCAAGAATAAAACAATATCCACATCTCTTTTCATGATTTTAAATATTTTGAACTCTTGCCATTATCCAAAAGCTTTAGATGCTGTTTCTCAGCCATGAGCAGAGAGAGAAAGGAAGCCTAGCATACCGGTCCAAGCCCCTAGGGTTTCATAAACACAGCACGCAAACACACTGGAGAGATAGCAAATGGTGAGGAAACATATTGTCAATTTTATTTATTATTATAATTTTTTTTTTTGAATGTCACCTTTAAGAAGACAAAATGCAGGAAGAACTGAACACCCCCATCAGTACGGATCAGAGGCTAATGCATAAACCAACAAGAGAGAGCAGTTCAAATATCCACCAAAGGCATGGCTGAAAAGGCAAAAAAAAAATAAATAAAAAAAAAAAAATAAAATAAAAAAAAAAAAAGCAGGAACAGCAGAGTGTAATTAAACAAGGGGCAGGGCTAAGGAGCATGGAAAAGAACAGAATCCAAGACAAGCAAAAAGAAAGAAACCCAAAAACAGGAAAGGAAAACATAGAATACAACAACACAATACAACTCAGGATTAAGATGATTACGATAACAGAGCACTAGCTCCCAAGTCGAGATTCAGGCTTATTTGCTTTCTGCAGGGTGCAAGGCAATCCCATGCTTAAGGGCAAGGCCTGCCTCTTCCTGAAGTGTCCAGCGGTACCCCTGTGATAGCTTCGTCTCAGTAGGTCTACACTACATGTTTAAACATTTATAGACGTGTGTGGATTTAACTACCTTAAGGTGTACTCAATTATACACACATTGATGTTATCAGCTGCCTTGAAGTAACTGCACATGAGCTAATGCTCACCATGCTCAATGCCAAGCACTGGCTAGAGTGCTATAAAGCACCCCAACTCTCAACTGTGGAGCAGTGGAATTGCCCGAATTGTGCAGCGTAGGACACGGCTCTGCCGTACAGATATATCAGTCTCTGTTATGACACAATAAATTCCATAATGATCCTAACAAGCCCATTTTCATTCAATACTAGTTCCATTTTTCTGGCTCTGTGAAGCTGTTCTTAAGAGCAGTTCATAAGGGCCTGACGGGGGAAGGCTGTAAGAGATGGTGTGGCAGTGTGAGGATGAGGCTAACTAATGAGCCTTCTCATAATCCTGTGTCTCCCGCCTAATGGGGCATTTAAGGGAAGATAATGCATACAGTCCAGCTTCCTCTTTACGTCCTCATTTGTATCACAAGCGTGAGAAGCTCTGCACATTTAGCCACGCTAACAATAAAGAGACTCCCTTGGCTTTCAGCTGAGCCAGTTATCGGCTTCACTGGACTTGAGGTATTAAAGACCTTTCTGTATTTTCAGCTCCACAACAGTTGAACCTCTGCTGGATCTGAAGTGTGTGGAATGAAACTGGTAGAAGCTAAAGTGCTAACAAGAAGGTGGAAGAGCATTATGTGTGACACCATTACTCTCCATATGGCCCACAAAGGTTAGACTCCCCAGTTGCGCAGGGAAGCAATGCTATAACGGCAATGCTATACCAAATCCCATGGAGCCATTGTCTGTCAACTGTTGAGCTCTAAGAAATGGCTAAATAAACCCCTACACCCTTCAACCTGCTTTTCTTGCATTAGGAGGCAAAAATTAAGTATATGTAACACAACAACAAAATAACTACAAGAGCCAAAATGCAATAGGTACTTATTTACTATCACTAGTGAGCTCCTGTCAACTGGGGGGAGCTTAGTCACAATATGCTGACTTTTCTACCTTTTTAGTGGGGCTTGGGATTGGATGATGACTGGTTTGTTCCCCAGGAGATTCAGGAAAATATGCAGGTTGATTAGCAGTCAAACAAACATGGATCAAGCTGAGGAAGGGTAACCGAGGAAGTCCAGAAACAAGGACTCCTCTCCACATGGCAGTCATAGTTTTGAAACAAATGCTATGTGGAAAATGAAAACATGGAGACACCTCAAAAAAAAAAAAAAAAAGAACTCACTATGAAAAGTGAGAAACGAGGTGGGGAAAAAGTGCTGGCTTTGTATATTTCTTTCTTTCAGGGCACTGCATGCAATCTTTGCTGTCACAAACAGTTCCTCAATAGACCACTTACATAGAGCACTCGGCAATTTTTAAAAGGCACCACTACACTATGCACTACATAGGGTGGAGGACAACATTCAAGATTCAGCCCTTGTGATTTGGCAGGGTGAGGAGGACACACCATTGCACAAGTATAAACAATCACAAGGTCGTAGGGCTATGGTGTAGGAGGCAACATCAGAGGTATAAATCAGCTTTTAGGCTCAAGGTTATGATTAGGATTAGGTTAAGTCTCATTTTTCATGCTGGGTATGCATCAGAAATTCATGTTTACATCCGCCCACAAAAACTACACATTTTACCTATCTTTTATTCAAACATGCATGCGATCATCTTATTGCTGGGGGACGGAAGAGGGCTGAGTTTCAGAAACACTAAAAACCTGTGGCACTTATACGCTTAGCTAATAACTAAATAAAGACAAGGCCTTCAGCACTTACCATGAAAGAGATTCCAGTACATCTGACGCATAAATATTCATTAAGCGCATGCTCACAGTCAGGGTGAGGGTAAATGACTGACCTCGCCTTGATGAGGTCACGTTATTCAAACAGGAAAATGGAGGACATCGTTGGTTGTCGCAGCAGGGGTCTGCGGGATTTTCGGAGAGGAAAGATTTCAGTGCTCCTGTCATCTCGGAGATGGAAGATTTCCACAAATCTGACAAGGTAAGAAGAGGGATACTTTTTTTTCTGGGCCTGCGGCCAACAAAAGGACCTGCTGGAACAAAAAACCTGGACAAGATGGATGCGAAGAGGTGATGCATGGAGAATGTGGCTTATACTTATTAATTATGCGTGACCCTGAGACTTGAGGACTAATTTCACACCAGAGAAACAAAGACAAATGCTGACATGGAGCACTTGGTCTGGTCCTTGGCCAGTAGAATGGACTCTGTCCCACTCAGAGGACTGTCCATAGCTTCACAGCAAACTCTATATTAGATTAGCATATTCGCTCTAGGGCTTTACAAAACTATACTCAAGGTATACATAAACCTGTCCAGTAGACATGAATGTTATTTTTCTGTGCTATATATGTGTAATTATACAATCAATACAGTAGTATACATTATTTTATGAATGATTATTACAGGAGTTTTCCATTAGTTTCAATGTCAAGTGCTTTCCTCTTCTTAAATCAGCCATAATGATTATTTATCATCAAATTAAAATCATGAAAAAATAAATCAGAAATGAGAAGTAATTCATTTGATACATTTACACTATGAAATAAATCACAGTGTGCTTTTCTAATCAGCAGTGACTACAGACATGATTTAGGCCCAATCTGATAAATTAAGTCAACTGCAATTAATTCATTTTTATAACGCCATGTAATTACTGACGTATAAGATTTGAAACAGAATGTATTTAACTACTAAAATACTAAGTACTGAACAAAAAAAAAAAAAAGAAAAAAAAAGATATTAAATTGACTGGATGAACAAATACACTCCCTTGAGTTGTACACTGAAAGTTAGGTTAATACACTACACTGCTATAATATGTATTGGTTTGTGTGGAGATACTGTACCCTCAAATACCAGTTAACCCAGAAGTCTTTTCTCCGAGAGTACATTTTGTGGTCTTAAATAAAACATTGGGGTTCTGTAGGCCACCAGGTAATGAGGAAAACAGAGCATAGAAATCACTGAATACATTTCCTCTATTAAATACCACAGAATGCTGAGGTCAACAAAGTCCACAACATGATAATGGGCAATAACAAATCAATTTAAGGGCTTTTTGTTGCTGTACTGTCCTTTTCATATTGTTACACACTAAACCTTAAGTACATACTGGAGGGGAGGTGAGGGATTAAGATGGTTCCTAGGGACTTGATGAGATTTTGGGGATATATATATATATATATATATATATATATATATATATATATATTAATATATTTTTTTAATTCAATTTTTTTATCCTGTTTTGCTCTCTAATTTAGACATACCTACCTTCAGGCAATGTATACACCTGTCCTAGGCTGTGACTGAGACAGAACATAGCAACCCTGATGTCTTGGTTTCTGTCTTGTTGGAAATATAATTTACTAACCTTCGCCAGCCTGGATAATTTTTCATCTTTGAAGATATCAGAGTATAAAGCAATAGTTTGATTTAGACCCAACTCCATCCCTTTAATCAAACTGGGAGGGTGAAGACTAGCACTTCATTTTTTTTAACAGTTGCTAATGCAATGTCTTTGGGCTCACCATGCTTGAAGGAGAGCACTACCTACTGACTAACACTGTGTGTTTTGGGTGCCGGGTCCCACAAAGTTTCACATTTTCAAACATTTTCATTTACCTTATCACAGCTATTTTGCAAAATGTCTTGTGTGGAAAGTTTCACTTTCAGAATGTTGTTCACAATGGCAAGCCACTAGCTTATACAACAGACCTAGGCATATACATTCCAACACCTCCCGTTTGTCTGATGCACATTTTCCCCTGTTAGAACATGTAGTATACGAAATCTTCTAATGCCAGAATAAAGTGTCTGTATTTAATTAGCTATACACTGACATATACTTATGAGGTGAGACCATTAGGAGCGTCATTTGAAAGCCCCCTCGCTCCGTCTCCTCATGCAGGTTGATAATGAGACCCCTGGTATTTCACATCCCGTAAAGGTCAGCGAGGTTTAATTTGGACATCTCACCGCAAAGTCCACCAGTGAGTCAGACAGTCCGAGTGTCATTCAGTTCCAGGACTTGGACCTAGCTGAAATGAAGTGAAGGTATTATCTCCATGGCTGGGATCTTCTCAGAAATATATAGCGGAAAAATAGAGCCCACTGGGATGAATTGGTCCAAAGTCCATGACCCCTGTAAAGTTAGATCCCTTTCAGTCATGGCCTGCTGTGTGGACTTCACGCTGCATTTACACACGCTGCTAAAGGACATAGGAGACCACACCATTAAATTCCCTGTACAAAAATCAGTAAAGCATGCTCTGAATCATCCTTGGCCCAAAATGAATCAATTATGTTATTTTTTTTCCTCTATTAACATTGCTATTACTATATATTACTGGCTTTATAACCCCATAATATGAATACCGCACATGTAATGACCCTTTTATGTCATATGGATGGAAGGAATGTCAAAACCGAAGTAACCTGCTTAACCTCAAATTTTACCATCATTTTTCTGCTTTATTATAATGTAATGTGCAGAGATATTATATATATTACATAGTTATTACAAACTTTTACATTCAATTTTCCTTCTGTATGGTCAAATCATTACTTCTTCTATATGTTTCAATCTCAGTTGATGACAGAAAAAAAAAAAAATACATCTTAAGTTGCTATGATTAGGGACTAGGGTCTGGGGACTGAGAATAGGTTTAATGCTTAAGGATACGGATTAGGATTAGAGTTGTGGCTCTGGCTGTGTCTTTCCTGCAACTTCCCAGTCTTAACAAACTTTTCTTAAACTTTTTAACCCCTACATTTGTTGACTTCATCACTGGTCATGCCTTTGAGGGGCTTCCTTGGGAGTGTTTTTCAAGTCTGCAGTAGCTGGAGGAATGTGAGGACACTGTGTCATCATTACCCCACCATCCCATGACCTTCTCAAGACCCCCAGGACAGCCCCATTGTTTAGAAGAGTGAGCTGTGGACCTCAGGGGCCCAAAAAACAACCCCAATCAGGCTGAGGACAGCACACGTCCACCCTTGTTCATTTATTCATCTGCACAACCGCATCACAGCTGTATTTTCTCAACAGAATTGAGAGCGAAGCACAGAGAGTGGCCTTGGAGCTCCTGTGAAAGACAGCTGTCTCAGGCCTTGAGGGTTGATGTGCCTTTGTGATAAGTCTGTGTCTTACTTGTGCACTTGAAATCACATACTTACAAATCTCTGGTCTTTGGAATCTGTTTGTGGGAAGTTACTGGTTCAGTTATTAAGTATTTACTTTGCTTTTATTGATTTGATCACATGAAAGTTCCTTTGGAAGAAGAGAAAATGGTCTAAAGGCTAAAGGGTACCAAAGGCTACCACAGGCAAAGTAACTTACCAAGAAGTCTGCAAGTGTTTGAAAGATTGCCTTTCAGTGACCTGCAGCACTACTAGGGTTCTCTGAGCCCAACAATGCACCTCTCGGGGTCTTGATCCAAGTTAGAAATCTATTCACTAGGCCTAGAATCTTATAGACAGACCTTATGTCAGTTATTTTCAGCTATTTTAAGGTGCACTTAATGCACACAAATTGACCATGGTGGTGTTGTATTGCCACACAGCTCCACGGTCATGGGGTTCAATCACTAAACCTCCTCAGGTGTGTGTCTATAAGGTTTTTGGCCTATTCTCCGGATGCTCAGACACCTTGTGAAGTTTGTAGAGTTTGTTCAATACCCTCTTAAACAGATTAAAAAGAATAATTGTTGAGGTTTTATACATTTCCCACAAAAAAGAGAATATTTTTGGAGTCATATTGCAAACCTCTTATGAGGAACAGGTCAGGGGATATGGAGAATGAAATGTCTGCCTTGGGCTTTTGGTTTGAAGCAGCCAATTAAATCCCTTATAATTGCTCTGTCTTTGAGTGCTTTGAAAGGCCGTTCTGGGCAATTGTGCCCACTGGCCAGGTAAAGTAAAGACATACAGCATGTAATTATACAGACATAACTCAAACTGTCCAAGAAAATATAGCTTTGTGGCGCACATATTTCCACGCTGGTTGAGTTAGAAGGTGATTATTCACTGCTTACACTCCGCATCTCACGTTAATGTTGGACTACACCACAGTTTAAAGGGTACTCTGCTATTATTGTTGTTTCATTATAAGGCCAAAGTCAAGAAAAGCTTCAGAAGGTTACAATAAATCTACCTACTATTGTGGGTAAAATAAAGAAGGACCTGAGACCAAGAAACACCTCATTAAGTTGCCTTCTTGTTTTCCTTGTTCTTTGTTCTTTTCTTTTTTTTTAAAACAAAATTGGCCCAGGTAGAGCAGTTTTGCTTGTAAAACTGTGGTATTATATGTGAAGATTGTTTAAAATTATGGGTCATGACTGTCATATTTCTTAAAAAATAAGCAAGGAAGCAGAAATTCCAATAAAAACTCGTGACATATTTTTTTTTTTTATCTCATGCTAGCTTTAAAAGAGTTATGTTTATAAATGTGCATTTTCAATGTCTTCATAAGCCTTATGAAGGAAATAGCTACACGTTAACTGGTAGCTTATTACTACTTTTATACATGGTTTTATACATGAATATTCACAGCATTTTTTATGTGTGTACATCACAATATATATCACTTCAACCTCATAATAATAATAATAATAATCATAACTGATATGAACATATGTCACATTATTTTGCTGCAATAAGACCAAAGTAAAATCCAGAAGTCAAGGATTATGGGACGTAATACACAAATATATGTGCTTATTCATGCTTATTACTGCTTAATATAGTAGTAATAAGAAAGCTGTGAATAATGCTTTTTAAGGCTTAAATATTTTAAGTCCTTTATGAAACATTTGATGTAGGATATAAATAAATAATGACTGCTTAATAAAGTAGTAATAACAGTCAGTGTACGTTTTTTATTGTTAATAAACATCATAATGATATTAAAATAACTTCCTCAACCTAAGTGTTATAACATCATTTGGATGCACCCCCCACTTTGTCTATGATCACAGCGATTGTACCATGTTGTTTGCTGATGCCACCACTGTCGTGGGGCTCATTTTCAACAGCAGGAAAGAGCCTAGAGAGTTGGTGAAGCAGCTGGAGGCAGAAATTCTGCTTCTTTAACCACAATAACTCTCTGAATATCAGCAAGACAAAAAAGATGACTGTGAACTTCATTGGGAGACAGGTGCCACACTCTGCCCATCAGAGTTTTGGCAGAACAGGTGGCACAGCAGCACCTCTACAAGCCAAGATTAAAGAGGGTCATCACGGTCACACTCATTCTGTTTTACTTCTACAGAAATGTCATGGGAAAGTGTGCTGTCTCCGTGAAGAAAGTGCTGCTGTGGATACAAATGGTAAACCACTAATACAGCCTTCCGATAGTGAGTTACTTCCAAGGACATCATTTGGAAATTCCACAAAGCTATAGGTTTGACTGCGCTGGCCTTGTTTAATACCATAACATTGTTGGATTACTCAGAATATGAGAGGAAATGAGAGCGAAGGAACGAGGGATGGTTTCATACCCTCTCACTTTTCTTTATATAGCCCCTTTTTCTCAGCTCTGGCAGAAAGTATGAAGAATAAGTCTTATATCAGAAGTAATAACCTTGAACACATCTCTCACAGCATTAATACTGATCTGGCCAGCCTTATTTGAAGTTGAGCCAGGTGCTGATTACCTTGTCAGGGCGCTGGGCTTTTTGCGGGGGCTTGAAGCTTGGCGCCGTTAAAGGTGCGCGAACGACGTTCCGGGACCTGCCCTCAAAAATAGCGCAGACAAATTGCCACTTTTGTATTCTGGAAATTGTCAGGCAAATTGGCAGGCTTTCTGTTTTTGTGTACACTTGCATGATGGAATAGGTGGAAATCACATCCAAAGACAGCGCGGGCAATTTCTGCGCTTACCTGCAGACGTTCGTCTGGCTTTAAGGTGCGCAATCACTAAGAAACGTAGAAGTTTCAGGATGATGAGGTAGTGCAGCAATGAACAAATAATAAGGATATATAAACACTTTTTAAGGGGTTGCTTACACTTCCAGCAAGTGGCCTCGCACTCCAAGAGAAAGTGGAAGACTTGAGTCACAGTCTCGAATGCACAAAGTTAACACTATTTCCTTGATGTAAAAAAAAAAAAAAAAAAAAAAAAAAAGTAAAGTTCATGGGGAAATACTGGCAGCTGTATTTGCGAGAATGTATGAAGATATTACAGTATGCTTATAACTTTACGTTTTAAATTCAATAAATATTTAGTTTACAATATATTACTGTGTAAAATATACACAGCTTATAATTTATTCCATATTGTACTCTATTAATGCAGCTTTTTACCACAGGAAGGATGGAGATTAAGGCATAGGATATAATGGTTTGTTTATTTAACAGAAACATAATGAATATTAGAAAAAAATATATTTAATTTATAAATGTATTATAGAAATACATATATTACTGAGTATTTCTTTATATAAACAAAGTATAACTGTATATAACATTGTCATTTAGAAGGGATTTTCTGGAATTGTTTTCCCAGAAAAGGGGTGTAAACATGAATGTTTTGTCTGACACATTACATATTCATGGTATTTCACTGTTACAGAAATTGTATTCTAATATTTTAAATTTTACTCTTTTTTTACTATCTAGGTTTGACAGTTTTTTAACATAAATTCTACAGACATTTTTTACAGTGTACTTGATCCACACAGATGTCTAAAAATGTATTCCTCCTGACCCTGAGTGTTCCAGCTTAGTCTTGCTCAATTCTCATTTTGCCATTTCCATTTCCCAAATTCCCAGGAACCTAGCAACTAGGAAGGTTAATCTCATCACATACGTCCTCTGACATGTTATCAGAGCTCTATTTGCTTAGAGAACAATAACCCTATTCTGTTACATCATCTAAAAGACACCCATGTGTCTAGCATTGTTCTGATTTGACAAGGGAGAGGGAGGGTCATCCTACCCTTCCAGGGAGAGACTAAAACTCACCTCCAAACTCTTACAGAGTTGCATCACTCCATCGTGCTGATTTGCCTAAATTTTTAATGCACTTTCATAGATAATTGATGGTTCTTTGAGACTTGGTCAGCTCATATAAGCCATTGAGGGATACATGTTCCCAGCAACGCCTTTTTAATGTCATCATTAGAGGCAGAGGAGTAAGAGAACAAGCTGTATTCATCTGAGACAATAACCCTGACAGTATGATCAACATTAGCATTCAACCACAGTGGAATAATTAAATCCAGTTGATGGTAATTGGCTGCTGTTGCAAAGTCTAAAGAGAACCAAAAGCTGCATAAATGCCAAAGCCTTTCAGCCCAAGTTGTTATCGCTATAAAAAATACATTCCCCCGGTGTGAGATCTTCATGCAGGTAGTTAACGCTAGAATCTGACAGTTATTTGGAAAGTGGAGGTTATTAGGGGCTTTAGTGAATGATCTATGCATGCTACAGATTTCACTTCAATGTCAAAAGCAGCATGGGCTCTATTCATATCTGAGGAAATGATATCTGCATTTCTGTGGAAATACGGTACCTGAGTTATGACGCTGAGATATAAAACCCGACCTCGACAGTCGGCCTCTCCACAAGCCACTTTTGCTTTCATAAGGCCCCGAACGCAATAAAGAGAAATGTCAAACAGGTACAAGTTTGCCCGAGATGATATAAAGCTAAATTCAATGGCAGCTATGTAGACACAGTGGCTAGGGCCGGCCGGCCGTGTCGGGCACTTAGCCTTTATTGCAGGGCCGCTCACGAGATGACCACACCACTTTCCCAGCGCCCATGCCCTTCACCTTGGACAGGGAAGAGAGACGTGATGTCATTAGCTGCTCCTGAGCTGGTGGGCTATGTCATACCCCCCCCCCCCCCCCCCCCCCCCGGTAGCTGCTGACAGATCACTCTCTAATAACACTGTCACTACACTTGGTCTAGAAGAAAAAGAGCACAGCTGAGAAGATGAAGGGCATGACAGGGTAAATATGTGTTAAAAAATGGAGATGTTCTGTTTGGGAAGGTGTTGAGTTGACTGAGGCACTTTTGCTTGGTTTAGGAGGTAAACAAGTTCACTATGTTACACATTAAAGGAATATTTCAGGCTTTTTCAACACCATCGGTCACATGGACATTTCTAAAGAAGTACAGGAATAGGAAGACAAAAAAACAGAGGTCATTGGGTGATTGCAAATTTCAGGAACAGTTTGACAGGCCCGGGGATCTAATTTTATGTCTGCACTGGGCAATAAAGTTATTCCTACTAATATTGCAGGCAGATGCAAATGCAACACTGCATTTTCCTGACTTGAAACACACAGGTATGTCCAATTTCTCAATGGGATATTGAAGAAAATCATCACGCCACTAAAATATCTCTCAAATACTTACTCAGAATATATAAATAATGTAAATGTTTAAAAAAGAACAATAAAAGCATATTTATTTAATAATAATAATAATAATAATAATAATAATAATAATAATAATAATAATAATAGTAGCAGTAGTAGTTGCAGTACTAGTAGAATATGAGTAATGGTAATCTACATTAGTGCAATGTGTTTAATTTTGTTTTACACATTACACAATCTCCAAAATGGTAACAGGAGATGAGAAAAAAAAGATCTTGACTTTAAGTAAAAATCAATGTAAAACGGTTTTGCTTTTGGTCCATACATCATAAAAAAATTCACAGCTGTGTAGTAAATAAAAATGGAGATAAATGTTGCTTCTATATGTTGCTTCTATTAGGCCTCATCCGTGCAATACATTCATAAGAAAATGTTTTTGCTAAAAAGCTACAAGCACAGCCAAGGTAATGGTGGGTAGTTGAGTGGTTGCTAAGCAGTTTAGAGCTTTAACTGTGAAGAAGAAGGTAGATTCACTATCTGGCAAGCAACCAGCCACTGATGCCTTTTTGATTTATGTGTTATTCATGTTTTTATAACTGATATGTTATTAATGAGCCAGTGAGCTAACTAATGATCGCTAATACACTTATTTTATAATTTTATAAACAATTGAGTCCTGAGATGTAGTTTTACAGATGATCAGATCTGGTGAGTGCATTTGTAAGTTGCCAGAATGGCTTAAGAAATACAATTAAAGTAGCTAGATTTTTTCAAAAGTTGGATAAACATGATAAGAACAGTTCTGATCAGACCTGAGACCTGAATTCTTAGACTGTAGTCAAACATAAACAGGAAACATTCCATTGTTTCATGTTTGATTCATTTTTTTCTTGTTAAACAACGCTCGTGTGAGAAGGAACTCTGAAAAACATTTGGATCAGATAAGAGAATTCCAATTTCCCAGTGCTGGGAATGGATAAGCGAGGATGGATTGGAATGATTAAACTCGAAACCGCCTGGATATTCTTTTCTCAGCTAAAGAAAAATGGACCTGCTTCATGGAGTCCATGTCCCTTCAGTGCTTTAGTGGTAGAGCGAGGTGCAACATCTGGCAGAGATCTATGGTTACATTAACAGCAGCTCAGTTGTGACAGTTTATACAGAGCAGAGGCCTAAAGCGAGCTGAACTGAAAGCCTGGGTAGTGTTTAATACTATGTGGTTCTTAATGGTCCTTTATCCAAACCCAGGCCCAGCAAATGGGCTTCGTGTGTATACAACCCAAGTCTGTTTTAGTGGGGCCTACTTGAGTTTGTTTAAAAGATGGAACGATTTAGCGAAGAGGCACATCAGCCAGCGCACTTAAGTTAGTTTGGAGGATAAACACAAGGTTGGATAAGCTGATTGACATTTATAAGTAGTTCATTATGTCTGTCTGAATATATATTCAGGAAAGTTTAAATCTTGTATTTCCATTTTTTTAATGCAATCATTTTCTAAAATGATGCTTCTTCGCCTTTTGACCAATTTAAGCTTCTGAGTTTAATCCATTCCAGAAATGCATCGTCGCTCCCAGGTAGACTCATACCCTGCCTTGTAGCCAGACACAAACCTCCCATTTAATGTAAACTATGTATCCTGGCATCGCAGGCCACAACAACAGTGAATATAAACTCCTTTCGTTCAGTCTCTTTGACTTGATCTGTGACCAATCACCGTTGTTGTGGTCTGCGATGCCATTACGCATAATTTACATGGTAAGAGAATTCCCCAAACATTAGTTTAAGCCTCAATAAATGTATGAAGTTGTGGAAGAAGTGGAGACAAAAAAAGTGTTCTATTTGATTCTTCCACGGCTGTAATTGGAAAAAGTATAAACACTCACAAGTGTGTAGGCTACTTGTCCAGGTTATGGGGTAGACTCAGTGACTTCATGCAGAAGCATAAATTTGGCATTACACTGACACCTGGCAGACTAAACGAACCAGGCTCAAGTGACACAAATCTGATTTTTTTTTGCCTTAATGTGACACAGATGAAACCAGATTTGAGTCACTTTTATATAACATCCTAGATCAGATTTGTTTCAGATTTGTGGGCATGCGACATGAATGTCAGATCTGATTTCATGTGTGTTATACACACACGCTTCATGCTGGTGTTATCAGTCAACAATGTCTGCAAAATGCAGGCTGTGTCGCAAACCGCTCTGTGCTTCGTACATGGTGCAATACGCGGGTAATGGAACTACAGTTTCTGCACCAAATTAATGCACTGTATATTAGAAAAGTAGCCATGCAGGTGATTCATCTGTGTTAGACATTGTGCAGTATTTAAGTGTAGAATCCATTATTAAAAGACTTACATTGTTTGGGACAAAGCCACATTAACAAACAAACAAAGAAACAAACAAAAAACCCTGAATTGATTAATGTGGATGTAGCTTTGGAGATCCTGTACTGAACTGATATTAAATATGGCCAATCCCATGTGAGCGACCTGCTCCATGGACCATAAAGTGATTCACTGATGCACTGTAAGCTCTTTTGATTCTTCATGTCATATCTACATAACCTTTTTTACCAGTTTCCAAGCTTTACTTTTACTATTTTTAGAAATGGCAATAATAGTGAAAACATACTGCATAAATCTTGGCAGTGGTTTTTAGTCAAATAAATACAAGCTCCTGCTGGTATTTCAGTAACGTCTACTTACAATTTCACATAATTTTGAATATAAGCAGATATTAGACTCTATAAGACACAGTCAATGAAGATGCCCACAAGCCTCCATTTGGAAAGGTCAGCTCACCAGAACATTAGAACCTTTAGAATGGACACTAATAGGTCCTGAAGAAGACTGCACACTTTGTATACAGTATACTTCACAGAAAAGTTTGTTGTGGGCCAAAGTTTCTCCATAAACTCTTTTCTGGAGCCACTTCTTTATGCTTCGGTGCTAAGCCTGATTTGCAAAGTGTTTCTAGGCTGGAAACTCCTGGTCTGAAACCTTATCCCTTCCAATCTCTGTCACTCAAAAGCATGCAGGGCGAGCGCCGTCCAAGATAGAGAGCTTTATTCCTTTTGATTTGCGACAAGGGAAAAAGACAGTTTCCCTTTTCCCCTCCTTATTCTGCCCAGACGGAAATGGCCTGTGATGAATTAGCGAGAACAATAGTGTGGAAACAAAGATGGACATGTTCTCATTTTGCACGCGTCAAGAAGCATCTTGCACATCATTGGACTGGCATCTACAGCTTGAGTTATTGAGTCTTCACAGCTGAAAAATAGAGTGATACAAAACATCACAGTACATGTGGCCCTTTAAAAGATGATTGTGGGATCACATGGTGTTTTACACATTTCTATTGTCAAGTTGGTAATGGAGGGGTCTCTTTGATAAAAATTTGTACATTTATAGCTTTACCCAGCATATCTATATTGAGTTTGTATGTGTGTGTAGTAGTCGGGGCACTTGTTTGCCTCTTGTATACACCAACTCCATGCACTGTGTCTCCTTCAGCTTGAGGAATAGAGATGTAAGTGTCCAATCGTTTAGAAACGAATACAATTGGATGGGCCAGTCTTGGCAGATGACAGATCTAGAGATGTCTGGATTTTATTTTGTAGAAAGGCCTTGCAGGACTAACACAGTATTTCAAGACTACCTCCTAAAGACTGGCATATGACCCTAATTTATAGTAAATATCTCTAATAACTAGTTAATTACACATGAATAACTTTATAACAATGTAACTACTTCGATCTCACTTACTTTTTTTTTTTTTTTTTTACTATTTGATCTACTTATATACATCAAAATGTGTTTTTGGAATGTGGGAGGAAGCAAAATTACCACTTGCTCCATGTGTAAAAACAAGAAAAATGCAAATCTGACCAATTAAATAACTCACACAATGTATGTGATCATGTTTCAGAATAAATATAAAGATATCTAGTGTATTAAGACCAAACCTGTGGTCTCCGCTGACCTGTGGATGGTTTATGCACCAACATATGTTCAGGTCCTCGTCTGTTTCATAGTAAAGCCCGTCCTCAATACCTCAATCTGGGTTCCACCTGCAATAATGAAAAAAATAAATACATAACAGCAAGTCTTCCGTCTCCCTGGCTGGGACTGGGTTTTGGAGGCCGGTGCATTGGGACATGAAGAATGGGTTACACCAGCACATTAAAGTCTCCACTGACCCGGAGCTGTGGTCACTCAGGGTCAGAGAGCGAGACGCAGGCCTTGACTGGACTGACTTTTGTTTTGTCTGGGGACAGCAGAGAGGAAAACAGTAAAGGTTCGGTGAGATGATGGGTAGGGTTTATTTGTTACATTAACCATTAATGAACCAAGATCAAAGTGATTATGTATTATAACAATGATATTTACACTGCATTATTTATCTGTCATAGATTACATTTTTAAAAGTAGTGACCACAGATTCCTTACTGTCATATTCAGCAACAAAACCCCAGCAAAAATAATCTGAGAGAAGTAAGAATGTTGTTTATGTATCTATATCTTTAGAAAAAGCCCTAAACATAGACTTTTCAAAAGCCTATTTTCATAGGTGATAATATATTGTGAAAAAATACATTGTAACCATTTCTGAAAGTACTTTTCAGTTTCGATCTTTGTAAACATGAGTGATGGCTGCACAAAGGTGTTTACAGCTTTCAGAAATTTAATGTAGTGTTACTTCTAAAGTGTTATAACTCTGAAGTGACACTACATCTTTTTTTTTCAAAGCCAGTGGCTGACCCAGGTGAGAGTTCCCCTCTGTGCTGTCAAATTTAATATCCCATTAGTCCGCTCCCCAAGCAGTCAGTAAGAAGATCAGAGACAATATAAGCCTTTTCACAGTTTATTGAAAATGCCGTGTTCATGCTGGTGATGTAAAGCTTTCAAACACAAACACTTTCTGTCTGGCTGAAGGCAAGTGTAGTCAATTTTCTGTCTGTACGGAATGTAAAAATAAATAGTGTACAATTTTGTTTTTGCGAGAAAATAAATCCTCTCAATATTTTGTCGTGGTGTTTCTTCAACAGAAAATAAAAGTAAAGAACATAACTCATGCAGAGGAGCTCTCCATGGTCAGTGAGTCTCTGCAGCAGCAAGGATACTGCAGTCGAGTGACTAGAGCATGAATACGGCTTTCTACTGGCCCTGAGGGGACAGAGAGAGAGAGAGAGAGAGAGAGAGAGAGAGAGAGAGAGAGAGAGAGAGAGAGAGAGAGAGAGAGAGAGAGATAACAAAAGAAAGGATAGAAACGTGAGATTATAAAAGAGAGTGAAAGAGGAATAAGTGAGATATTAAGAGATATAGATTGAGAGTAATAAAGTGAATGATAGATAATGAACAAGAGGCAGAAAATGACAGAAAAGAAAATGAGGGACAGAGAGAAAGACAGGAAGAAGAGAGAGAAAGAGAGAGAGAGAGTATGCCCTGTGTAAGCCCTGTCGGGTGTCCCTGTGCTCAGTGGGAAAGGAAGCTGCAGTCAGTGAGCGGAACAAACACCCAGCAAGCAGAGGCTGAACGTTCCATTTCTCCGGGCGTCTAGAACACGGATGTGGAACGTGTCGGAGCGCTTGATTAACATCGCACTTGATTGCGCTGCGAGCTATTTCCAGACACAGGTGCAGGGAGGTGGGGAGGGGTGGGTGGAAGCAAACTGCATGGATACAACCCCTGGCCAAGGAGTGAAGTAAAGAAATATCCATCTGTCGTCCATCAGCTGAAATGATAATTCCAGCAATTAGAAGGAATTACAACAACTAACTTTTCAACAATTTCCACACAACTTTCAAAGATGAAAAAAAGTAGTGGCCATATTATCAGGAAGACGGACATTTACAGACATAATTTGCTTTCATTCTGACTTTAAGTATTCTGAAAGAGGAGTCCTGGCATGTGCACATTCACTCTGCACAAAGTGTAATAAATCAGAAAAGAACTAGAATATTCCTAACACTCTAGAAATATTACACATGGCTTTTCAACCTGTTGGAGGCACTGTACTTGTTTCTGACTTTGTGCAAGAGCCTATTCAGAGCAGAGTTTGGAGTGGTCAGTGCAGAGAGTTCATCTGTGTGAACTATTGACAACCAATAAAGCACTACGGTCATTTACAATAGTTCCCAATCATTTTGTAGATGGCCACAAAGTTTGACTTCAAAGTCAGCCTTATTTGGCCCTGCAATCAAACGACTAAGTGAATCCCCCCCAAAAGCCCTGAAATGCACTCCCTCCAACCCACTCCCACTATATGCTCCGATTTCAGAGCTGAGGAGAAAGCAGAGTAGTCGAGACTAATGAAGCTTGAAGGCGAAGTGTTCCAGAAAGTGGCCTCTCTTCGGTTTCGGAGCATGGCAGCCTCTGATTATGGGAGTGACAGTCTGGACAGCTGGAGGAATTACTGAGATTGTTCAGGGGTTGGGGGTTTTAGGTGGGAGGTAGTGTCTGAGTGAAAACTTCAGGCTTGGAGGAAGCGTTTCCTCCCTGTCTGGCCTTAGAAAAGTGGAGAAGCGAGAATAAGAAGTCCTTCCACTGTAAGACCTTGGCTTTGCCGCCAAAGGACTGTTGACCGCTTGTGTTTTCACCAGAGTGGACTCTCTCGTCCAGGTGGAATTGGAGACAGAGCGAGCCTGGAGACAAGTGTGTGGCCCATAGTTTGTATTTGAAGGGAAAAGGGAGACTTTGAGGGGTTTGAAGTTGATCTTTGATGCTGGTTAAGTCTGACTCACTTTCCGGGTAAAGAGGCAGAAGCCGACCCTCGTCACCTCTTTTCACTTGAAACGTGAAAGCTGTTTCTAACTGGAAAAGAAAATACTTCAAGGAACAGGAAGAAAGTTAAACCTTTAAAAGTCCTCAACCGGTGTCTGTTCTTTATGCACCCAGATATGATGTAATATGAAAATCTCCCAGGTTCACAATTACAAAACACCTTTGAAAAAGTGATAGATACTAATGTTTCTTTCTTTCTTTATTTGACCCAGAACTTTTCCACCAGGTCGTAAGTATGAAACAAATATTTAATACGAACACAAAGGAGTTATTTGATTCGTGGTCATTTTGTAATTTTACAAAGTAGGCTCCTGTCTGTGGGGGGCGCTGTTCTGCTAAATCCACTATATTTTTTTCTGGTTTGTGTAATGTATTGTGTAAAAAGAAATTACAGAAACTTTAATGTAAACACTTGTATGAGGACGTTTTAGCTCTGATCTTTACATTTGGACGGTAGAGTTAAGCTTAGGGTTAGGTCAGGTTTAGGTCTTGATCTGGATTAGATTAAAGATGATGAGGTTATGTTAATGTGGTTAAGGGTGATTTTTTTTTGTTTGTTTTGATTGGCTTGGTAAAGCTCTCCCTGGGTAAGTGTGTGATGCCCTGAATCGGACTGGTGTGGACAATAACCCCAGGTAGACTTAGACCTCACCGCCACCCTTATCCAGATGAAGCACTTAAAGAAGATGAACAAATAAATGAAATAATAAATGTTAAACATGACTAATACAGTTGTTAAAGTTTTTATTAGGAGATACTTTACAAGTCCTCATTTGCTTAATATCCAAGAACCGATTGGAAACTGTAAAGAAAAGCATTGCCAAATACATTAGAACACATGGTGTAGGGATGGCAGTAGGGAAACACATCCCCAGAGGCACTTTCCTGTTTTTCGAGCTTAAATTGCCTCTTGTTTGCTTGTTATAAAAGACTTAACTGGCCACGAGCAACCTTGCCCTCAGCTTTCCAACATTTTGCAGCTTTTCTGGTGAAATAAATGGAATTCAGGTGATTCCATCAACCTCCTCTGATGCTGGACCACAGAGAGCATCGCTGGAGGCAATGTATTTCATTCAGCACAATGTCACTGCTCATTAGAAATCATTTCTCTTTTTTTTGCTCTTCGTGTCCAGCGTTCAAAGATCGTTTAATTACAGAGGAGTAGGTTCTTACCTAAAAATGCAGTGGAGAAAACATTTAAAAGGTCCACAGCTTGTCAAAAGGGATAACCACTGATCTGCTAGCCTTACCACAAATCCAGCTCCCTGACGCTTGCAAGGGAAAGGGACTTTTCCAGAATGAGAAGCATCAACAGGGATGACCAGGTTTGCCTTGCTTTTAAGCGAGAAGATGAGACGATCCAGATGAGACGATGGTGAAGTACAGAGTACACTGAGCAGACCCTTAACTGAGAATGACTTCCAATACAAGCAATACAAGGTCAAATTAGGACGCAACTCTCAAGCACAGTTAATAAGTTCGGAAGACTCTAAAGAAAGGCTGCCTATACCTCGAGCTTCGCTGTTTGCTCTGGCGGAAGCCATCATCTTAAATTACAGCTGGTTGATTTAGCACAGCGGTAGGCTGCATTTACCAATCATTTCACTATTCTTATCTCCGGAGGACACACAAAATGGCAAACAGTTAATAACAATTCAAGAGTTCCACCTTTTTGTGGCCTCCCCAGGGGACGTTCTATAGCATGTGCTTCATTATACACTCTACAGGATGTTCTTCATTAAAAGTCTGAGGCCACTTTTCATTCACTTAATGGCCAGTGCAGTGCAAGAAAAAGCCAGGAAGAATACAATCCATAGGTTTGTTGACAGCTCGTTACTGACAGCAGGGTTTTTTTTTTCTCAAATCTAGGATTTGTTCTCGTTTTCTGCAGGAACAGCTTCTAATGTTCTGGGCAGGGCTTAGATTTGATGTCAGAACATTGCTGTAAGGATTAGGCTGCATCCAGCCACATAAACAAGACATTATAAAGCAAGAATTACGAGAACATTGCTGTAACGTGTGGTAGGGAAATGTTACAAAGTTGAAGATCCTCCTGTTTCGAACCTTTCTGAGATCAAGATTAGGGTAAGTTTTAGGTATAAAATACAAAGTGTTAGTGATCACTGTTCATAAGCAAAAAAAATGGTCATGTTTAATTTTAGGATTAGGGTTAGGGCCAGGGTTGAGTCAAATTCATAAAATCCTTCATTTTCAGACTGTCATTAACTGTCTGTAAGCACTTATACAGTTCAGGTTCGCGGTGGGTCCAGAGCCTACCCAGAATCACTAGGCGCAAGGCGGGAATACACCATGGAGGGGGCAGGTTATAATTTATTAAATAAAATTACTTTTTAAATATTAAGCAACAGTTAACATAAATTGACAAAGAGCCTGAGAATGTTTAAAGTTTAAATAACAATTACCCTAATATTATTCATTCTAATTATAAATGTAAACGCTTTCAAACGTATTGGTACACCTAATTCATACATGCCGTTAAACACAGTACCGCAAATAGGTTTTCTACCAGACATTCTCCATGATGCACACCACAGGACGCCCGAGATATGTGCTCCTTTCTTCCTCTCCAAAAGGGAGAATGTCACTCCTTTCGTCTCTCTTCCGATGCAGAGTGTCAGTTCTGACAGCCGCTCTCTGTCCGATCTCTTGTTATCCCCACCGCTCCCTCTTTCATTTACCTCTCCGGTTCAGAAGAGATGCATAGTCAACAGCCGGGGGCCAGTCAGAGATGAGGTCAATGCCATCAGTCCACCAGTCTCTTTATTACCATGAATGTCAGCGAGTCTCTTCATCTTCTCCATGCCTCGGCTTCACTGACAGAAATGTCAGGCGTATTTACGACAGTCGTAACATGGAGACGAGGTATAGAAGGGGTTAAAGGGACAACGTTATGACCACGCTGTTGTTGTTTTTCTGCTGAAGATCATGGTTCTGAACGCTGTAAATGAGCTTCAATAAAATGGAGGCCATGAGAAACCAATACAGCCTATATATATATATATATATATATATATATATATATATATATATATATATATATATATATATCAAAATTATATTAAGCCAAATAGTAAAACCGCCTCCTTAGTTCTATTTTAGTTATACCACTGCAGATTGTAGTTCTACAATTACCGACTGTAGTCTGTCTGTTGCTTGCCTACACTGTTAGCCTCCCTTCACCCTACTCTTTGAAGGTCAGGACCTCTGCAGGACCACCAGAGTGGACTAAAAATGTAGCTGTCTAATACAGCGAGGGGGTTCATCAACTGCACTGATTTATACATTAAAATAGAACAATAATGTGGGCCTACCTCCCAATGTGCACTACTTAGGCTGTCTCTGTAGGCTGCAGAGGGCTCTGACATCACTCTGGGGAAGCTGGGTGGTCTAACAGGCTTTAATCTGCCCCATGTCCAGTGGAAGGACTGCAGTATGGCATTAGAGCAGTGGACAGTTCTGAGTGACCGGTCAGTTTCAGCCAGCTCTAACCAAGCAGACAGACTTAACGTCCATCACTTAAACAGTGACAGCATGCTCAAACAGCTTATGAATTCTAAACACACACACACACACACACACACACACACACACACACACACACACACACACACACACACACACACACACACACAGGCATATCAAAGCATATTTACATTCATTCTTAGGCAACAATTAAAAAGGCACTGTGCAATTTATTCTGGTCAATATTTACATCATCACCATCCCCTCAAATATGATAAACAAGTCTTATGATATTAATATATTAATTTATTTTCTGATATAAAAACAAAGCCGCCGCCTCTGCCTGATTCACACATAACCAAGCAATAGCCACCATGGATCTCCTTGTCAACCCGAAATTAAAATTAATGTTTAGCAAACAGTGCCTGTGTTTTGTAGATTATGTTTTATGAATACAGTAATTTTGATTATTAATATGTAAGTACTATGGTATTACCATGTAGTATACTATAACTATGTAGAAAGTTATGGTATAATGTAACTACTATTTACTATATACTATTATATTATATAGTACTATATACTAAATACTACATATATATATATATATATATATATATATATATATATATACATATAATCTATGACATCCATCCATCCATCCATTATCTGTAACCGCTTATCCAATTTAGGGTCGCGGGGGGTCCAGAGCCTACCTGGAATCATTGGGCGCAAGGCGTAATCTATGACATATTTAGAAAAACCCCTAGGGGATTTATAAATGACACATAAGTGTTATAACACATTTCATTATTGACAGATGGTTGTAAAATGCTCTAAAATTGTGAAGAACCAACCTCAACATAAGGTAAAGGACTCAATAGCAATTAATGGTTTCTCCTACAGCCATAGTCCCAAAGCAAGAGACATTTAGGAACCATTATTTTCACTACTGTTAATTAGATCTGAATAGGACCATGATCACTGGATAGCGATGATGTGAAAATGGGGAATAGAGTAAAGGTCATGCATGGGTCACTGCAGCTGCCCAGAGCTCTGCATAGTTCAGTATTTTCCCTGTCTTTTTACAGCTGAAGAACAGGATCATACGGCTCTGCCTCTGTGCCCTCCCTTCTGCAATGGCTCAGTGAGATAATCTTAGCCCCTGAATGCCATTTTAAACCTTTTTAATCAGCACAAAGCACTCATCTGAGGCTGGAAATATCAGGCCAATGCCACACCTCTGAAAAGGAGATTTTTTGCAATCCTGCTGAGAAAAGATTTCCTTTCCTGAACTCTCTTCTTTAATAATAATAATAGTAATAAAAAAAAAACCCAAAGGAAAAAATGTTCCAAAAATGAGCGTCGGTAATACATTGGTGAAATGACTTTGGAAAGAGTACCTTTTAAAAAAATAACTCACCAGTTACACCAAGTGTATCCATAGATAGATAGAAATTAAGTGCTTCCCCATGTATTTCTGTCGTGTTAAAGCTCCTCAGTGATAGATGAGTTTGTTTATATATAGTCTCCAAAATCAGGGGTGGTGGAAATACTCCGGGATGTTAAAAACAATGCTTGAGTGACTGATTATAAAATAATCAAATCATAGACTTGTAAGTGGAGTTAATGTCTAATAATCACTACACTGACCCATGGTTGTTCTCTTCCTCTTGGTTACTCAAGTGGGAATGGAGCAGCTGGTCAGGAAATGGACCACATTGCAAGCACTTATTATAGACTTCAACAAGGAGGGAGACAGATGTGAGAGTACACCAGGGTTGAGTCTTCAAATAAGGCCTAAAGGCGCCATAAAGCTCAATGCCTCAATGGGTTTACACCACTCTGGCCAGCATTGGGCCTTGGGCATACTGACTATAAGCAATATCCTGAAATTGAAACAAGGTGTATAAATATATTTGGAGATATATTTTATATGAGAAAAATCATCCACATCAGTGTTAGCTTCACTATCGTATACATCTGTCTCTCCATGTGGTTGCCATTCCTTCTGTTTTTGGTTTTATGATTTATGTGTGATGAAATCATGTCATCTTGTGCTCCTATATCTGTGGAAATGCTGAATTATGACACACGCCATTAAAGTATTCGGCTCTGGAGTTCATCTGTCCAGGTTTTCCTAGAACCATGGGGCCCAACTAAGTCGATACCCTTTATAACATGCGTCTAGAACATTATATGCAAACATATCCACACACGTACCTAATTTAGGATAAACCCATTGGTTGTATATTTGCAATGCTTCATAAAGAAACATTGCCAGATGAATGGGACATTCTGGGGCAGCTGCAAAAGAAGTGAAAGTCACTACACTCTGGGCCAAATGTGCACTAGAGCAATGTAATCCCCTCAAAATCCAGTTGGAATCATTGATGTCAGGTTTCAAATCTTCTCAGTAACATTCCAAGCTTTCCCAGAAGAGTAGAAGCTGTTTCTGCAGCAAAAACAAAAAGCAGCCAAACTACCTATTAATACCCTTCCATATTTACAGAATCCTTGGACATTTACTGTGCCATAAATGCCAGGCATCTCTGTCTCCGAAGGAAAGGGAAGGCTCCATCCCTTGTTGTGAAGCACATTGTGAGTAATGCACTTCTGCTATACACCCAGCGTATTGTGCATCATTATTTGGCCTGAAATCTTTTCGAGGGGATAAAAAAAAATGAGGGGGTGAAGAAATAAGCCTCTCCTAGACTAGAGTGCCTTATTGAACATGTAATAGGCTTCACAGCTGAAGGAGAAGCAAGTCCGATGCAAACCTCCTGCCTTGTCAACAAGCCACAAGTCCACGGGGGAGAAAGGAGCTGTAGAAAGTCATTAAACGAAGTGAACAAACCCCGTTTCTGAAATGAATCAAAAGGGTCATAAATAATGAATAAGAGATGAGGCGTTGCCGCCGCTCTGCCAGAAGTTCGCTGGAGTTGGGAGTTTGCTTGCATAAGCGTGAAACTCTTTCTGCAAAATGCCATGTCGAGAGAAGCTTGCTGGATACAGTAGCTCCTCTGAGAGCTGGGTGGGGGGGATGGGGATGGTGTGGGGGGGCTTTCTTGAGATTGAGAGAGGGTGGGGGGGGATTAATGATTATGCACAGCAGGCCAGAAAGTATGCATCTAGTGGCGTTTGATTAGATGTAAAGGGAAGAGGAAATTGCCTTTGACAGATGGCACAAATGAAGCCATTAGCTTGCGGATGTAAGCGGACATACTTCACAATAACCCTTTTTAATCTGTGCTCACTCCGCCACAGTGGTCCGCCCCAAACCTGTCAAGGCATGTCTCAGAGACTGTTGCCGACTGTCATTGCATCGGTCTGAACTCATACCGGACCCTTCACTGTGATTGGTGGATGTGTTCCCATTGCAGAAGCTTGTAATTTTGGTGGGTTGGTTACACTGATAAAATATAGGCAACTTTTTGCATCATATTATTATGTAGATCAAGCAAGACTACCCTTTGTATAACATACTACATTTTCTTGTCACAAATAAAGACATTCAAGTACAGTTCATTTCTTCCTTGCTTAAGTACGTATAAAACATATTTTGTCTCTTCTTGTGACCACTCTATCCAACAGTGCCTTTTACCACAATGATATTAAGCATTCTTGTGGCTCACACAAATACATTTTGAGCCACATTAGACATTACATGAATTTTCTAGCCCCCTTTCCTAAACACTCACTGCAGCAATGTTCACTGAGGTAATGATAGTTGCCTTTTGTTTGATAACAATGGTGAAGGCTAAATTACAGATTACATAAAAAACTCTGGGGTTATTTTCTACAACAGAACACAAACTGGAAAGGCAGTAGAATCTAACCAAGGACTTTGCTAATGTTATTTGCCTCAGTCAGAATTCAGTTGGAGACAAGGGTTGACAGTACTCACAATTTGTTAATTAATTTCCATAACTCCTCACACTTCACAATATTATGCAAATAGAGTAAAATCAACAAGACTATTTTTTTCTGCTGTTAGGAGTTGGTGTGTTCTCGCCGTGTCCGCATGGGTTTCCTCCGGGTGTGTTCTGGTTTCCTCCCACAGTCCAAAAAAACACACATTGGTAGGTGGATTGGCGACTCAAACGTGTACGTAGGTATGAGTGAATGTGTGAGTGTGTGTTGCCTTTTGAAGGTCTGGCGCCCCCTCCAGGGTGTATTCCTGCCTTCCGCCCAATGATTCCAGGTAGGTTCTTGACCCACCGTGACCCTGAACTTATATCTGGTCAGAGTAATGTTTTTTTTTTCTTCTGTGTAGGTCAGAGGTCTGCTGCTGACCCAAGACCAAGTTTCAGAGATGGTTCAGCAGTCTGGATTGGCCCTGTTTTCAGGCTGTGAGTTCAAACTCTTGTGACATTTCAGCCATCCAAGTCTAGAAGTCTTAGAGGACACAACTGGCATTACTCTGTGGGTGGGTATGATAGCCATTCCTCTCGCCCACTTCAGTGCTGGCTAGAACAGATGTCTGTCAGCTGATTTGACACGTTTGCTTTCTCTAACAGTGTGTTGAATTGTTCTGTGGCATTCCATTATCAGGAGTTAGAAAAGAATTGGTGGGTCGGCTTCACGTGTCATGTAGGAAGCACATGCCCACTCTTACCTTCCCAAGGCTGGTGAACAATCAGGGAAGACTCAGTGGAGAGTGGAATTTAAAATGACTAATAACTGAGGGAGGGGTCAGTGTCAGACCTAGAGCTTTACCTGGGTGTCCAGTCAGCAACTTTTTAAGTATTCTCTCACCAGAACTGAAATTCATTGACCTCTCTATGCACTCCTTCTCTCTCTCTCTCTCTCTCTCTCTCTCTCTCTCTCTCTCTCTCTCTCAGTGGACCATGTTTGATCATTACAGAGACCAGAGGTGTGGAGAGGAGTGCCGTTATTTATGAGTGTGTGTCAGCGGAGCCCTGTGCCTGTTCTCCGGTCAGGCCCTGGACTCCAGCTCGGCCCGGACCAGCTGGGCTAATGGAATTGAGCGTGCTCGCTTGTCTGTGAGGACCAATTACATCACCAGCCTGATAAACAGCTTGTACTCTGGTTAACTTTTCTGCTTGTGCATATATTTTCAACCCCCCCACCCCCCACCCCCCACCACCCTACCTCACAAAGCCCTAGCCTTCTAATAAATATTAATGCAACAAAAGAAACCTAAGGACTTTTATTGGCTCGGCTGCCCATCCTTGGGAAGTCAAGGTTGTGTCTCTTTGTGAGAAGAATCCAGTTCATAATTAAGATGTTGTTTCATCTTTAAAGTTGAAACATAAGGGAGAATTAAGTTAATGAGAGAGTTTGTGGTGGTTGCGAAGATGGAGAGTGGAGTCATATCAAGGTTGGTAAAGTTTATAAACTCTGTTAAAGAATGAGCAGTTCCAATTTGATATGCATGTTATTTGATTATATTTTTAGGTAGCCTTGTTTTGTTGTGTCGTTATGCATGTTTTATATAACAGAGTGAAGAGGCAACGTCTTACCAGAGACTGCAGTTCCACTGCTCCACAGCTCAACATTGGACTACTTTGTACTCTTCTAGATCATGGATGGCATATAGTATGGTGACCTATGTCTCATTTGTCGCTGCTCCAGAGCTTCAAACTTCATTTCATGCTCATAATTATATAGAGAATATTTAACATATTAATATTATACACCATTCTTGCTCTGTTTCATTTCCATGTACTTTTTTTTTTTGGGCCACTTCCTGCCCTAGCCACACCCATTGCCCTTGAGGTATAAATGGTAATGTGACAGAACTCACAGGTGTCCCCTATTCTGTTAATAGAATCCCTGTGTTTCAGCCTTGGTATTATCAGTCATTGTGTTATTGTAATGGTGGTGTGGTGTCTATGTATGACTGCCTTTATGTTTATTTCTGTGGCTAATTTTTTTGTTACCATCGTGATTCATGTTAATTTACAATCAAATTACATTCTCATCTGCATCCTGTGTCCTCACTTTAGTCTTACAGAAGCTCTGAGTTCTGTCCAGTTCTTCCTAATACCAGGGTGGTCTCAAGATGAATTTTATAGGTTTTACTTAAAGACCATTCCCGATATTCATACATTGTGTGGGATATATCATTGCAAATGTGTGCTAAATACATTTGTGTACATTCTTGTATGTTTCTGGCAACTTACCTTGAATAAACAGCATCAAATCTTCTCATAACCCTAATCCAAAACTCTAATCAAAATCATAACCATAACTGTAGCCATAAACCTCATTATAACGCTTAATCTCTGTGATGAGGTCAGTGAATTGGACCCATCACCAAGACTGGAATATACATTAAGGAATGTATATTAGTATCATTGCTTACCTTGTTTCAGTTCCGGTCCTAGGGGAATGGCAGCGAATTTCCTGTCTCTCTTTGTGCTAGCCGAAGGGCCCACGGTGAGGTATAGAGAGGGGGAGGGAAGAGCTGGATTCAGGAACCTGTGCAAGGGAAAAAGCAAATGAGTAAAACTATTAAAACTATGTACATAGATAAACACTTACCAGTGAAGCTGGAATGAGATGTGCGGGGGATATCTGTTGATGGTCGTATTGAAGGGAATTAATATCTTCCTGGGAGCAACCTTCTTACCCCTTTGCTAGAGTTGGGTTAGTCCAATTAAGAGAGGGGTGGGGCTAAGTTCCTAAAAGGAGGGGGATTTGGCTGCAGTAGCCAGGTAAAGGTAGAGGGAACTGCAGTATGGACAAACTTTGTCTGTTTAGTTCCAACGTGCTCTTTTTATTTTCTTTTCATTTCTCTTCGGGTACCTCTCTTGTTGTGACGTCATCACGTGTGCTTCGTTTAAATAAAGTCTCACGGAAAGAGTTATTTTGAGTCCTGCCTACTCCTTGCTGAGTGAACCCACATTTCCTCATCCGTACCCTCCACACTACAATTTTAACATCCATCTCACAATCTCGTTTATCCAAAAGTTTAGACATGGGAGCATTTTGTGCTTGTATATTGCTAACCCTGAACCTAAACCTAACCCTACATTTATTCCCAAATGTCACAGTAAACCTAATTAAACATAACCTAAGCCTAATGTCAATGCTTTATGTTCGTGTAGCACACAAGGTACATTAAAGATTTTGAGTGGATCTCAGATATATTTGTAGTCTATTATGCTGTACCTTTTTCCCTTTGAACCCTTACACACTGTCAATAAATCAATGTACTCAGCTGTAACAATGATGGCACTCTCCTTAGCATTAGTAAAAGGAATTCCCTAAGGTAGGATCCTTGGGGAACCCTTAGAATTCCCTAATTCGGGAATTGTATTCAATTGCAATTATATTCATTTCATACACCCAGTGTTGACTACAGCAAATATGTACTGCATTTAGAAGTAAGCAACAAATTTTATTGCAGACCTTCAAACCGTATTCTTTTGCACATTAATGCCGCAGAGGTCCAGAAAGCTAGCTGAGCTTCACCGGATCGGAACATCCACATAAAACTCTGCAGGACAGACCTACATAAATCTAAGCCCCCAAATTCCGGGAACAAATGGACGTGGGGGAGAACAAAGCAGTCCAGACACGGTACACCCACGCCGCTTGACTGGACTTCAGCCAGGTCCAACTTTATCGTCTCTTGAAGCCTGATAGCTCAATAATCAGCTCCAGCTGTTTTGGTGGATGTCCGTCCACTTCTGCATGTGCAGGAGGGTGTAAATTTTCAGCATTTTTTATGGATTTTCTACATAAAACTGTGAAAAATTTACAGTTACTATATGTGGAATAAACCATAATCGTTTTAAGTAATATCAGTTTTAGTGTCCAATTTATTTATAAAGTTGAATTTCTATTTTTTAAATTTTATTTATTTATTTATTTGTATATATTTTTAATACATCAACGGCAAATTAAAAGTTTTCTGTTAGACACAAAAAAAAAAGAAAAAAATCTGTTCAACCAGGTGCACCCAAACTTTTCCATGCTACTGCATACTCATAATGCATGGGCTGTGCTCACCAGGCCGGGTGGAGAAAGATGGTTTCTGGTGGAGAATCTGCAGTGGCTTGATGTGAGGGAACGTGTTGGAAGTAAAAAGGCAGAAGCTCCGATATTACCCCATTCCCCAGAGATAGAGCAGGGAATGGGGGGCTAGAAGGAGAGGCTTTTTCTGTGCAGGAATGAAGCCATTTTCCCGGTGGACCCCTGCGAAGCACATCTGAGCTTCATCCATCAGGAGCCTCTCAGAGGAGTTAAAGCCCACACGGACCCGCTCCTGACAGGTACGCTTAGAAAGCCCGCTTTCACAGGCAATGGGATACATGGAGGGGTGAATAATTCAAGGAGCTGATAAATTGTGGGCTAAAGAATGAATGGTGTGGGTTTGTACTCGCTCCTCACTCATTGTTCTCTGGCTACCGACTGTGCCAAGCCAGTGTAGACGCGGTCATAGTAAGCCCAGAACAATTTCTGCACTATTTTACACTTGGGTGTGGTTGATCAGTTGCTTCTTTTGCATAGCACTGCATCCATGAGGCTATTTTAAGACTATAAAAAGTAGATGGGCGATGTGTCCTTTGTGAAAAGAGTTGTTCACAACAGAGAGCTGCTTCTTAATGTAAATGTAGTTAGTGAATCCTAGGTCCAATCCTTAATAATTCAAAGAACTGATTAATAGAGCGTCTGGATGTCCCTGGTATTAGCTGTTGGCCAAAATGATTAACAACTCTTCAAGTCGACTCAGTTTGCAAGTGTTTGTACATTGGAGGCATGGTGGCACAACGGGCAGTGTCGCTGCAGGGTCCTTGGGTTGTGGGTTCGAGCCCTGCTCTGAGTGACTGTCTGTGAGGAGTTTGGTGTGTTCTTCCTGTGTCTGTGTGGGTTTCCTCCAGGTGCTCTAGTTTCTTCCCACAGTCCAAAAACATATGTTGGTGGATTGGATACTCAAAAAAAATAAATAAATAAAACTGTCTATAGGTGTGAGGGAATGTGTAAGTGTGTGTCATACTGCGAAGGACTGGTGCCCCCTCTGGGGTGTGTTCCTGCCGGGGCTTCCAACACACTGTGACCCTGAACTAAAATAGAACCAAAATAATACAATTTTAGTATAAAACTAAGACTAAAGTGTAAATGTAAATGAAGTGTAAGAGTGTAAATGAAGACCAGAGCAAACCCAGTTCCTGGTTTGTTTTGTCAGAAAAGTCCTGTGACTTGTAGGAGGAGCATGTGTTAACATCAGGTAACATGGTATAGCTATGATCCTTAACCAAGAGTGCTTGTATTCTGTTGCTTGTAATTCTCTGATAGGTTCATTCCACCACACGGCATGATATTGACAGTAGTGCCAAAACCAGCCAGGCAAAATCACTGGTGTGTTTGGAGTTTTTAATGGCTTTGGTCATGGCAAACAGGGGGCAATTTAGCAGCAGAATCGCTCAAGTGGCCCCTCCTGGTCTGGATGCTCCCTCCAGGGTTAATGAAAAGCTCTCAGAGCTGCCAGTGCTGGCAATGCAGTCCAGGTCTTTTTTTCTGAGGCGGCCTTCGCCCCTTAAATACGCTCATGAAAGCGTTGACACCTCGCTCCTTCGGCGAGAGAGAGGCACGGCTGATTACCCCGGCC
The DNA here is from genome assembly GCF_029633855.1 of Hoplias malabaricus. Classification (NCBI taxonomy): domain Eukaryota; kingdom Metazoa; phylum Chordata; class Actinopteri; order Characiformes; family Erythrinidae; genus Hoplias; species Hoplias malabaricus. The sequence goes on along the minus strand of NC_089806.1, from coordinate 39,941,791 downwards.
TCGCGCCACGCTCAATTCAATCCGCTCAAAACTTTTCTGTTTCCTGAAGAACAGGTCCATACTCACGGTGCATGAAATATGTGCATTTTATGGATGACTGTTCTGTCAGTTCGGCTCGGCTCAGCGCGAGGGGAAAGCTGGGCTCGTTAGCACTCGGCTCGCTCGGCTAACATCGGGAACCCCAGCCTCCTGCCTCCTTTCCTCCGTTCCTATACCTCCGCCGTGTGAGCTGTCACTACTCATTACAATCTTCACCGCTGCTCGGCCCTGCAAGGTCGGACGAAAAATTAACATGCAGCATTTTTCCTTCCCACCATACCACCCTACTCGAAAATAATGGGTCGCACCACAAATACCGAACGGGATTACCGTGAACCCAGGGCCTCGGCTTGATCAGTAAATCTCTTCAGCGTGGGTTCATTATACGATAAAAGAATCCCGTTGCCATTCTAAGTGGGACAGCTTGTCTCCATCTAATTTCTACTGCTTGGGTGCAAAAGTTTGGGCACTCCCAATGACATTTGAACATTGAACCCTGCACTTCCACAATGTTGATTGATCATGAGATAATTGTACGACTCTTATGTAAACTAATGTGTTTGAGTTGCTTTTATAGATATCATAGACCATGGCTCTGAGGTTGTCACCAATGCTTGACTGACTGAACAGGCTGTATCCCATTTGTGCAGTTAATACTAATTCTAAGCAGTATTTGAGCATGTAGGGTGTAGTATAGTTACTATGTTTCAAAGATGAGAACATTAAGAAATCCACTCTGCATACTTAGAACCAGTCAGTTTTTGGGTATGTTAGTGATGGACACTATTGTCCCACAATCCAATGGGAGATGAAGAGGAAGGATCTTCTCACATCTGGAAATATTTATATATATATATATATATATATATATATATATATATATTAGTGCAGCAACCATTTTTATGATCTACACTGTGCACTACGCAGTTTGGAGGGAGTTTTTGAGTTTCATCTTCCCAAAAGAGGGCAGAGAGTTTTGCAACTGCAGCTTGGTATGGCATGCGTTGTCATAGCAACAGTTCTTCACATCCTGTTAGAAAGAAATTGGGTAGTATGTTAATGTTAATTAGTATAATATTAGTGTGGAGAACATAATTGGGATGCAGCCACAAAGAACTTGAAAATAGCATTAAAATGGCTGCAATAAAGACCTGCAGAGTTGTAGTTGTAGTCACATTTCCACAGGTGCATTTCTGGGCCTAGACACTGCTTTCTCACAGATGATGATTATAATGAAGATGATGAAGCTGACATGGGGAGTGGTGGAAAGTCAAGGCCAGGGTCTATACACTGCTGGGTTGGAATGTTGCTCCATGGTTTTTATCAGGGACTTCCCAGCTCTGGAACCTAATAACTCTTGACATATTCATGTGCGTCTTGACCATTCCTCCTGTATGGGGGGATTAAACATTAGGATCGGGGGATGCTTTTTATTGAATACAGAGGCCTGTGTGGTGTTGGAGTGTTATGTGGCAAGACTTTGTATCTGCAGCTTAAGTAGTTAACAGATTTTTTGCTTCTCTCAGCTGGCAATTATGTCAGCATAAATCAAGGCTGTTCAGACTTGGAGGGTTAAGACGGGTGGAGGAGATTTACGGCTCGGTAATCTGGGTTCTGCTTTTTTTTATGCGTTCCCTTCTTCCAGCCGACCCCCGAGACCATGTAAAACAGCGACTGCTGAAAGTTGCCAGATGTTTTATAGGGAAGCCAAGCCGTGACACTCAGCTGAAACTGCGTGGGATGCTGGCGAAGGCTTTGGGAAACTTGGGAACGTCACTACAGAGCGTGTGCATGGCCAAATCTTACTGACGAGGAAGGAATTTTGACTGAGTTTGACAAGCACAGCACTGTGTTGAACTGTGAAAACTCTATAGTGAGGTGGGGAAATATAGCAGTCTATGGCTTTGAGGCTTAGAGTATAAGTTCTCTATTGGTGCCCAGGGCTCAGCAATTGAAAGTAATTCCAAGGTGCGGCAAACAGCTGAAAACCCTAGAGACATCACATAGAACACAAACGCTAACTACCTCTGTGTACAGATCTCACAGTCTGATACAAGGCTGAGGATTGGTTGAATATACTGAAATTCATTTTTCATTTTTGCACTTTTTCAGTACATGAAGGGGTGTGAATATTTGAATGACTGGGTGATGAGCTGGTGCTCTGGCCTGGTGTGTTCCTGCCTTATGCCTGATGATTCCAGTCTCTGCACCCTTTGTAGCCATGAAGAGAAAACTTTCTATTGCCCCTTACTACACACACGTTCCCAGCATTCATGTAATAAGAGTTTAACACTATGGGGCATAAAGGCCTTTAGATATGGCCTAATTTAGAGCTTCCCAAAGTGCAAGCACATGAATGAGACACATAATATATGTAGTTTGTAATAAAAACGTGACTGGACACTTTATTTCGATTTGTTCAATAAGAAATTGCAGAGTTACTACAGAGTTTAAAATAAATTCCAGTGAAGTCTGGAAGCCAAATACCTTTATTATTGAGGATGTACAGTACTGTCCAGGGTTTTAGGCACCAGAAATTATAAGATTTAAATAGCTATTTATCTGAGCAGTAAGTGTTTATTTGCTAAAAACAAACAACAAATAACACCCAACAGAATAAAACCTAATAACATTATTCCAGTGTGATCCTCTGTGTGTGAATTTGTTGGTTTAACTTTGTCCAAATCTCTCCTCGTGGAGTCCGTATTATTTGAGGTTATCATCCAGTACCTAGTTTTAGCAGTTAATAAATAATGATTTTAAATAATGTGTGCTGTGGATTTAACAAATTCATGCGAATCAAGGAGAATCTGAACAAAACATTGTTCTTCAAACTCACTCTCACCTACTTCTTTATAAAAAAAACATATATTTCTTATTTTTAAAAACATTACTATTATTTATTGTATTTACTGTGATAAAATATAATTTTACACAAGCTCCACACTCACTGAGAAGGCATTAGTTTAAATGTATATAATCATCTTAGGTGCCTAAGACTTCGGCACTGTACTGTGTATTCTCATCTACAAATGGGTTATAGAGCGGAAATGTTCTGATCAAACCTGCTCTGATCAAAAGGTAATATTTGTGTATCCTTCTTCTTCACAAAAAAGAAAATATAAATATATATGCATTATGTAAATATATACACTATATATAAATGAATATAATGTATTGTTTTTTTCAGGTTTTCTTAAAAATCAAAAAAACAAAAGGGTAATATTTTAATATTCTTCCTTTTTACATATAAATAAATATCATTGAAAAGTATTAAAATGAATAATGAGGTAACATGTACTCTTGGTGTGTTTGAGCTTCTCTGATGGCTGATTTGCTCCCTCGATTAAACGGATGTAGAAGTCATGTTAGGAGTTGAGCTCACAGTCCGAAAATGAGTTGTGAATAAAGTAGAGGCAGGAGTCCACATTAGGTCATGGGTCTGAGACTTCTCAACTTTTCCCTGTCTGGACTCTAATAGGGCCTCTGGAATCTGAGGCATGTAGATGAAATTGCACAGTGGTCCACCTGAAATTTGCCTTTGAATACAATTGCATTCTTTTACCCAGGCAAGGGGAGAAAAGTCTCCTTTTCTAAGTGATATGCTTGTGCATTTTTACCTGGTCCTGCTGGGTGATTACTGCCCCCCTCCAAACATGTTGACTCAAAACGGCTTCACCATTGTGAAGGATCAGTAGAAAATCCTCCCTGTATTAGATGCAGTCTTCACCCACCCAGATGGGTGGCAGTGTTGTGCCATAAAGAGTGAATCTGAGGAACTTGGAATTCTAAAATGCTGGGATCTGAACTCTGCATGCCCTTCTCCCAAACTGTGGAATGTTTTCAAATTAACTGAAGCCATACCGCAGGCACTTAACACAGCTATCAGTGCTATGACATATTTTAGCAGTCACTGAATCCATTTGATGTGGGTCTCTGTGTGTGTGTTTGTGCATCTGAGAGCACACATACACATCTCAATTCGCTGCCTATCCTGACTCGAGGCAAGGCTGAGCTTGGGGAGATTGGTATTCTTGTACAGTAAACATTGTTTTGACATGATGACAGCTGTGATGCAGAAGTGCCTGCAGCAACTTGCGGCTCTCGCTCTGACTTTAACTACGATAAACAAAACAACACAAGGCTCTGCAGCAGACTTTTTAAAAAGAACAAGCCTACACAACACAGTCAGTGAGACGCCTAATATGACCGTAAATCACATTCAGTTAGAACGAGGAAGATAATGCAAATTTAAAAATAAAAGCATTGATTTCTAAACTGACTTTGAACTGTATTTAATTTCAAACACAAAATATTCCATGCAATTCCATCTGCTTTATTTTAAAGGCAAGGGTACAAGCCTAACAGTGATATTTGAGCTCTGAGACGGCACTGTATTGAGAATCATCTTTCATTTATAGCTGATATATTAGCTGTGGATTACCATGGCAAATGTTTGTCAAGCACTTGAGTAGGAATTTATATACATAAAGGCCAGTTAAAAATGTACTATACCAATAGGAAGCCTTACTTTTACAATGTCCATGAGCGCTGCCAATGTCTCTGGTATCTTGAATTGACAGTCATCGAGTTGAAATGGGTACTGTGGTTAGGCAAATCGATATTGTAAGCAATTTTTGGAGGAAATGAATGGCCTGTTCTCTGAAGTTAAAAAAAAAAAATAGAAGTGGACGGTCCAGACTGTTCCTATGATCTTTTTTCAAGAACGCCCTGCGTATTCCAACAGGACAATGTTAATCTACATTCTGCACACATTACAACGGCATGGGGAAGAAAAGGCTGCAGGGCCTGCCTGTAATTCTGAACTCTCCTCAACAGAGATGTGTTGCAGACTTGAAAAACAAAATGTGACAAGAAAGATCCCTTAATATTGCACACTTTAAGACATGTTTAATGAATGAATTGGACAAAATAATACATGAAACACTTCATAATGTAGTGTCTTCAATGTCTAAATGTCTTTTAACTGTTGTGGAATGAAATCCCAAAAATTAATTCAACATTTTTGACATAGATTGAAAAACAAAACATAACAAAACAATTACAATTGTTTATTAAAAGCTCTATTTAATGAGATAAAAAATGAACAATACATTCATTCATTCATTCATTCATTCATTATCTGTAACCGCTTATTCAGGGTCGCGGTGGGTTCCAGAGCCTACCTGGAATCATTGGGCGCAAGGCGGGAATACACCCTGGAGGGGGCGCCAGTCCTTCACAGGGCAACACACACACACACATTCACTCACACACTCACACCTACGGACACTTATGAGTCGCCAATCCACCTACCAATGTGTGTTTTTGGACTGTGGGAGGAAACCGGAGCACCCAGAGGAAACCCATGCGGACACAGGGAGAACACACCAACTCCCATGAACAATACAACAATGTGCTATTATTAGATTCAATCCCATTTGTTTGTGAGTGCCATCTTTCCCCTTAAAACTGAGTTACAAGGTGTAGTTAAAATCTCCCCCTACGAAAAGAAACAACCCTTCAAGAGCTTGATGAATCATGGGTTGTTGTCAATTGCTTTTATGTAAATGAGGACACAAGTTTTCCTGAACAATTCCAATATGCCATCCTCAGCAACCACACTGCTGGACCTGAAGTATATTTCATACACCTTTAGAAGCTTTTGAAATTTATATAGCTCTTACCCCCCTCCCCCTCAGCTCTTCTGTGATATGAAGCTGAATTCAACTTCTTATTCTGTACTTTTTGTTCTTACCTTCGAGTTTTATCTTAAATATTGCTGTATCCTTAGGCACCAGAATGTCATTGCTTCACAATTTCAGGTGGAACTGAAAATGTCAGAGCTAACTGCCAACACATCAGTGTACTACTAGAGAGGGTTTTGCCTGTTATGAAGTAAATGGTCATAATAAATTGAAACTGTATTATACTTAGCTCATACAATGGCTATCATAGTTTTTAAAGGAGGAAATACTTACATCAGTTTGTTTCTTGCTGGTTATTCACAAGGCATTCTGGGAAATGTCTCATAAGTCTCTATTTGAAGTGTGCCTCTGAAAAATCAGTGTTAAGGGCCACGTCGCCCCATCACTTCAGCCTGCCGCTGTATCCCAACAAGAATTGAGACTCCCTAGGCGTATGGGTTAAGGGCTAGGGAAAAGTGGTACAATTGGATTGGGATTTGTAACACAGGACAAAGATAATTTACAAATCCTCAAATTTTAATCCTTCCTGTTTCAAATTTTCCAATTTGGGATTGGAAGATTTGCATGAACACATTAAATTAAATATGTAAAAAAATGAAATATTTTACCAACAATTAGACCCTATCAATAGTAACCCTTGATTGATCAGATGGGAGATCCGCTCTATGTATCATAAACTGCTTTGTTCATGGAGTTCATGAGTTTGACTCTATAGAAAAAGCATAAAATAATATATCTTCACTTTCATAAATATAGTAGGCTGTTTTATGGCGGTAGAAATGACTGCTCTTTAGAGCAATGCTATCCAGCTTGGGAAATGAAGTCTGAAGAAGTGATGTGAAACAGGAATTACAGCTAAATCAGTCCCCACTGAAAGAGTCTCCAGCTTAAGCCTGTCATTTGGACACTGACACTTATACGCTCACACACTCATCCAAATCATAGCTGCTATGGTGCCAACACAGCTGTCTGAATCAGGTGTGTGAGGATGGTGGGGAAAAGAAAAAAAAGCCTGAAAGTCTGAACAGTTTGAAAGAGTCGTAAAGAGCTGCTCACAGTTGAGTCTTTGAACGGCGTTCCCCTCCGACAGACAGTCATATTATTCAGGACGGGTTTATGCCAGTGCTACTGTAAAAACCCAGACGATTATGTGCAGGCTTCGAGCTTGGTAGGTACTTTCAGAGTAGGCCGACTTATTCAGACATCAGGGAAAGAAGACCAGACTTCCCCTAAGCTTGGAAAAACTGGCAGTGTAAATGTTAAAAAGGTCAAGAATCTGGACCATGCGCAAATATGCCCAATGTTGAGAATAACCACTTGATATTTACCTCCAGTCCACCCACGGACCTCGGAATATCGGCCTTATTGATAAACCCTGAGCTACAGAATATCATTATCCACTTACTTCCACAGGCAGCCAACTTAGGTATCCATGGAATCCAGGTCTAATATGAAATGCTAACCCTTCTTGGGACTAATTCTAATTCCTTGCTGTTATATTTCCCTCAGTACCACTTTTTTATTTTAATTTATTTCACTATGTTGGGTCACTGTCTGTGAGGAGTGCAGTGTATTCTCCCTGTGTCTGTGTGGGTTTCCTCTGGATTCGTCCCTCAATTATATGTGTGTCACTGCCCACAGGTAAAAGTGTGTGAGCGACTGGGTGAGTGTATGAAACTATGCACAGATCTGAGCGAGAGCGTGACTGGGAGAGTATGTGATGATGATCTACAGTGGACGGGCGCCCTTTCCAGGGTGGGTTCCTTCCATGTTCCGGATGATTCTAGGGGTCTCTAAGGCCAATGCGCTTATGGATACTTAAACTGACTCCTAGTGGCCTGGATGTCCAGAGATTCAGTACTAAAGCCATGTTTATACTTCTGCATTGACGCAAACTCTACGCTGTAGCCTACGACGTTGTCTGATGTACACCTCTCCAGAAATGTAACTGTGTCATGTCTACCGAACGACTGTGATTGGTCAGACTGACTTCAAAGTGTAGAGGGAGATGTCTGAGATTCAGCCTGTGTTATTGCAGAGTGAGAACAGCGTATAACTCTTGCACAGCCAATGGCATAGGCTGTTTTGAGTCAATGCAAAAGTATAAATTGGACTTGAACATGGCCAGCTCATGTATTTGGACTCATTGTGGATCACATTGTTTACTCTGGGACATTAAAACATTAATTCTTCATCTAGTGTGAGTTACATGTCATACAAAAAATGCAAAGTTTCATAGTTTATAGTTTATAGTTTATAGTTTCATAGTTTCAGTTTAAATATTTGTGCCCACAAACAACCAAACCTTTAAGTCTAAAGCTAACTTTAGAAAGTTCACACCTAACCAATTTTTCCAGTTCTACTCAGGACGTCTTCTCACCCCGAGAACGGAACCAAAATCAAATCAAATAAAACAGTTCCACAGATGTTTGATTTTGCTGAAAGACTCCCTGATTGCATTATTCATTAAGGTCCCTCGCTGTGGTATTTTCTCACTTCCCTTTCCCCGAGTGTGATTGCACGGTAATTATGGGATGAGTCAATAGTAAAAGATATCGTTTGTGGAGATGCCAGGAGAGAACCTGAGATGCTGAGCACAGCAGACAATTACATACACATATATATACACACACTCACACAAAAGAAATAAAAAATAAAACAATATGTTTGGTTTTCGCTCTCATCTCAGAACAAGCCCCTGCTCCTGGATGGAGTTGAAACAGAAGCGAGAGGAGAAGCACATGTCAGGATCACAAAGCACTTTTGTTTTTCACTTTACAGTCAAACATCCGTGAGAACAATTCCGGGCCAGTCCTCGACACCTGCCAGCAATCAGACTCAAACACGGGCACTGCCTTTCAACCACAAACACGAGAAACTTGAGAAGCAAATGTTGCTTTGGAACTGTTCTACACCCGGGAACATCTCTGAGACCTTACGGAGACGCAGCACTGCGGGAAAGAGCCTGCTGAGGAAAGGCTAGATCAGGTTGAAAAGGTTGGGCTCAGGACAAAACTTGATTTCACTTTCATTCATTAAAACATACTCAAGAATTTGATTGCAATCAACCACTAAAGTACAAATGTTTAATTAAAATAAAATTTTGTTAGAGAAAAGTTCAACCTCAAGCCGAGGTCTGGAACATCATTACGTCGAACTTGAAATTATGATCAGTGCCATACCATGTATATTCAATTATCCTGATAGTTTATTGTTCTTGATAATACCTGCATGTCATTAGTTTACAATAACTGTTACAATTCAATATATTTCAATAATATTTGTACATTTTCATATGAAATTGGACATATTCTAAAAATTAGAGTCAAAATGATATATTATTTTATCATTTTAAATTAAATGTAAAACTATAACAATGCTTTGGAACAGTGTGCATATTTAAATAAAGTGTCTAATGGCTTTGTTGTTGTAATTATGATGGATTTATTGCTTTTCCCCACAGTGCTTTGTATCGACCACCTTCCTCTGCTCACTGCATAACCATCAAGCTGATAGGCCCTTGTTTTTGCTTAGGGTTGGTGGGTGTTATCAGGTCATTGGGTGCTATCATATTTCAAACAGTGATCTGTCTTTTTGCTTGTTTTACAGCACACAGACAGTGGTTATTTTGGCAAACATTTTAGTGTAGTTTAGCCCTATGTAAGTGTTTCTTTCTAATTTAAAGGCATCATTTATTACCAAATTTCATAAATAAGAGCTCAAAATTTATCTTACATTTACAACTCTGCTTTAAAATCAGTTTTTCACAGATTTGTTTCTTTTGTTTATTTTTGACTAAAGTGTGAAATATTCAACATTATTCTCATCTTCAAAGGAATATTATTGTTAGTAAGTTCTCATCTAGTTTTCATTGTAAAAACTAGGTTGTCAATGAATATTTTTCATCATAGATTTTGTTAATGAAATTAAAATCGCACAAAACACTCTCACCCTTAAAGAGCTGTTATCTCCTATAGCAGTCCCAGGACAGCGGTGTCTGTAGTCCTTATTCAGTTGAGTCTCAGCACTCTTCATAATGCATAGATCTGATTGGCTGAGTTTCCAACAATATCACCAGTAAAAATAAACAATAAATTCAAAATTACATAGCTCATAATAGTTTATCAGTTATAGGTCCAGGTTCAGATAAGACAGCGCTGTGGTCCTGACCAGGGCCTATTAGTGACCCCTGCACTGGTCAATTGCAGATGCAATCTGATTAGTTCTGGTTCAAAAACGCCACTCAGGCTTATCCCAGTGACATTGGATAGTGTTCAATTACTCCAGAGAATGTAGTTCCACTTTCGCTACTTGAGGTAATCTAATCCATAAACCTTTCCTAGAGATAATGAACCGTTGTTGTATAAGTATACTAACACTCACACCTACTCTACAAAGAATGTGCATTAGAGAAACTTGGGGACATTGAGTCAAAGAGCAATTGTTCTGAAGGTGGAGGTGTCACTGGCTTGTAGGAAGAGAAGGAAGAAGAGGAGACCTCCAGGCTTGACAGGCTCCGACAAGGAGGCAAAGCGAAGCAGAGAGCGAGTCGGAGGACAATTATGGCCGTCTGCTGCGCCACACTTTAGCGGACCTTGTGATTGGCTGCTCAGTCAGCTGAAGCTTGGAGAACGTAGAGTCCAACAAATGAAACTTCAAGGTTATCTGTGGAAAGTCAGTTTCTTTCAAAGAGACAAAGATGAAGACATTAACCTCAAAAAAAAAAAAAAAAAAAAAACTCCTGCAATCGGAAACCACTAGGGGGAACCCTCAGGGCCTTCCAGGCCTTCAAAGAAAGCAATGTCTTTATTTTTATTCATTTTATTATGGATGAAACAACAGATATCTTATGATTCATGTGCTCTCGGTAGAAAGACACAGATGAGTGAGCTTTCCAAAAAACTAGAGTTCACCATCTGGAATTCAAAGGTTCCAGTCCAAACCATACCATAGGTGAGCTAGGATAAATCGGTAGTTCAGTAGTTTAGACATTTCTGGGTGGAAATGAAGATCTAGCTCTTACAGTCGTGGTTCGCCAGTGTTAAAAAAGCAATAAAATAAATAGACAATGATGGTGATGTATGACGTATTGTTTGATAAATAAACAGTAAAACGATTATCCTCCTTATGACTCCAACATAATCAGCAGGCATAATTCTACTGGTAATTGGTGTGGTATTAGAAGCACTGATTCCTTGTAGCAGATGCTTGTTCTCGATCGATGTTGTAGGCACCATTCGTCTCTCATTAAGCATGAAATCATTTTCTCAGCGCTTCTCCAACGGGCTGCAACAGTTCTCAAAGCATCCCCCCTCCTCCCTCCTCCCCCTATCCTTTCTCTGAGGAGATATTTTCCTCACAGCTTGTATCTCAGCCCACGCTTCTCCATGCCATCGCATCACCGCGTGGCTGACTTCTTCAACTTTCTGCCAACTTCTCTTCACATGCCGGAAATTTGCATTAATTAGGCAAGCTCCGGAGCACCGCATATTTCCCGCTGCAAGACAAATGCGTTTAGACCATTTCTCTATCGCTATGTTTTCCCGCATTTCTCAAACACAGGAAGTAAATAAACATTGTTTCTCAGCTGCCGTTGAAGGTGTGAAATTGAGCAGGGAAAATGCCGGGACTTCTGTGGCACTTCAAATGTGCGGAGCGTAGTGAATTTTTAATTTATTTATATATTTTTAAGAGACTTTTAACACATAGCTTTAGGGTATGCACCCAGAATGCTTTGTGTGAAAACACATAGATGTTCACTTCAGAGTGGTGTGTGTGAGTTTAGGTCCTCTCTGATAAAACAAAAGACATCAAACCACATTTTTATTTATTTATTTTTTTGCCTTGTGTATACACAGTGCTTAATAACACACCGGAAATGGGGCACTTATTTAAACAGGACATTTGAACACATTTTTATGCACAAACATGTTTGGGGAATGCCCAATCCCATGCCCAAACATGGGATTCAACAGTTTTTACAGATTTCTCACATTATTTCTACTGTCCCCTTATCTGAGAATTGCTAGACACAGAGCTGGACCCACTCTGAGGTGCTCATAGACATGGATCAAGGGCCAAAATGAAAGTAGAGGGGAAAAAAAGTGTATATGAGAACAGAAAATCAGTTTAGAGCACAAATTAAAAGTCAGAGTGTATCAATAAAATAACTGAGCAAAGGTTTGCCGTGTAATCTGAGTTCTGGTGAACTGCAACTCCCAGGGTTCCATTGCCAATCATGTGACTGTAGCGAACAGGCACCAGTCCAATCAGAGATCAGGTTGTCGCTTCCAATGCTGAACACCTGTATGTTTGTTATTTAAGTGGATGGTATTTGAGTTCTTTGTAAAATATTGCTACTGTTGTTGTGCTGCTGTGTTTTTGCTTCAAGACCTTTATCTATTTAGTCTTGCTTTGTGTTCATCCGCATTTAGTTTAATGAAATCTAACAAGAACTGGGCGAAAAAAGGGTCAAAAGAATAGGAATACTAAAAAAAACCTGGGTAAGTCGAAAATGGCAAAAACAAGAACGTAAAAATTAGAGAACCACACAGAAACAGCAAAAAAAATGAGGCTAGAAATAAAATAACTGAGCAAAAACAGTCAAATTGAGAGCAGAAAAATCTAGCAAAATCTGTCTGAAAAAAGAGGGAAATAAAAAAGTAATAAGGGAACCAAGATAAAACAGTGAAATTGAGAATGAACAAATGAGAGAACTGGCCGAAAGTCTGTGAAAGAAAATGAATGACTGATTATAAATGAATGTATTTGTTGATACTTATTTTGAGCAATGCTGGTTGGACCTATTGACTCATTCATTGCCCTCAAACTCACATATTTCTCCCTGCTGTAGTCCTGAATACTCAAATCAGACCACCAACCACTATCCACACACACACCTTCTGCAGGTGCTCAGGCTTTCTGTGCATAATTCAACCACCTTTTTGAAGAAGAATGCATTAGACCTGGCTGCCATCCCAGGTACAACAAACTGTATGATAAAATGCTAGGATACCTGGCCTGACGGACCCCCCTCTCGCTGCTCTCTGCCGAGTTCCCCTCTTAATCTGCCACGCGGCTGAATTATTAACACGCCTGCCGGCGGTGTGAGAACATACCTTCCAGCTACAAATTACACACGGCTCCCACAATTAGCCACCTGACACAGTGCTCAAGCACTTCATTAGACTCAGAGTGGGCTGCAGGAACCCTGCTCCATAGCTCTCAAGCAAGAAGACAACGTACTACATCAGGTGGGCTACAAGCAGTGCAGACCCTCTGAGCTCTTCTGCTTCCAGCTCAGCTCAGATCACTCAAAGCCCAGAGATCTGAGATCCTGGAGGTACTGGAGGTACAGGAGGTACTGGTTAATCCCACCTTTGAGTATGTTCTCCCAAAGAACAACAACATGCAACTCCAGAAGAAGGAACAGGAAACTGTTCCTAAAGTTCACTGCATATTAATAAGAAATAAATTTTAATTCTAACCAAATGACATGTGTTTTTACTAGTCCATATTCTTGTCATATCTACTATGTAAAGTATAATCCGTACAGACTAAGCTACACTCGAAGCTGGACCCACAGCTGTGGTCAAACAAAACAGAAACAGAAACAAAGCATTTAGGATGGACATGGTGCAGCACTTTCAATATTTAGTCAGTCACACGGCCCCAGAGACCAGGAGGTTTCCTCCGGGTGACTGTCTGTGAGGAGTGTGGTGTGTTCTCTCTGTGTCTGTGTGGGTTTCCTCCGGGTGACTGTCTGTGAGGAGTGTGGTGTGTTCTCCCTGTGTCTGCATGGGTTTCCTCCGGGTGACTGTCTGTGAGGAGTGTGGTGTGTTCTCCCTGTGTCTGCGTGGGTTTCCTCTGGGTGACTGTCTGTGAGGAGCGTGGTGTGTTCTCCCTGTGTCTGTGTGGGTTTCCTCCGGGTGACTGTCTGTGAGGAGTGTGGTGTGTTCTCTCTGTGTCTGTGTGGGTTTCCTCTGTGTGACTGTCTGTGAGGAGCATGGTGTGTTCTCCCTGTGTCTGTGTGGGTTTCCTCCGGGTAACTGTCTGTGAGGAGTGTGGTGTGTTCTCCCTGTGTCTGTGTGGGTTTCCTCTGTGTGACTGTCTGTGAGGAGTTGGTGTGTTCTCCCTGTGTCTGCGTGGGTTTCACCCTTCACTCCAAAAACACACGTTGGTAGGTGGATTGGTGTGATTCAGAAGTGTTCGTAGATGTGAGTGTGTTTGTGACTGGCGCCCCCTTTAGGGTGTGTTCCCACCTTGCGCCCAGTGATTCTGGGTAGGCTTTGGACCCGCCGCGCCCATTAACATGATAAGCGGTTACAGACAATGAATGAAAGAATGAATGAATGACTTTGTGACCTACAGTTTTCCTTAGTGACCCTTGTATCATGAACAGACGAGTGTACAGCCCTCTCTCCAAAAACAGAAGTGCACTGAAGTGTTGACTAGCTCCTGACCTTCACTTGCTTAAGCGACTGATTGTCTGGGCCTGGTTCTTTAGGCCTAATAAAGTGGCCTCTGGAGTTCGGGTAATAAGCTGAATTGGAATCGTGGCCTGAGAGAGAGAAAGACAGAGAGAGAGATTTTTTTATTTAAAGCGAGAAACAACAGCAACACTGATTGACAAACACGGCCAACATCAGTGCCAGAGGATGGAGAGCCGGGGGGTAGAGGGAGGGCCAGGGAAAAGGGGATCGACTTGCAAATCGATACAGAGCTTAAAGAAGCCCGAGTGATCTCTGGAGCGGGGACTTAGGAGAAAATAAATAAATAAATATATATATAAATAAATAAACCACAGATACTCTTTTTGTCCTCTTCTACTCTTTTTCCTGACTCCTTCTCTCTCTTTTTCTCTCTCTCTCTCTCGCACTCGGCCACCAGGCGCACACCCTTTTCTCCTCCCTCCAACACACGAAAGAGCTATATTAAATTACCATTGTCTGACTTTGTATTTTATTTCTAAGTGATCCCATTATTTCACAGCCTCTGAACAATTACATATCCATTGAATGCATTCACGGACTCAAATGAAGTGGAACCGGAGATGAGAAACTCTCTCTCTCTCTCTTTCTCTCACCGTCTCTCTTGGGAGCTGCTTTTTTTCTTCCTCTCTCTCTTTCTCTCTCTCTCTCTCCAATGACAAAAATAAAAATCCCATCCCTCTTCAAAGGCGGCCACCACTTTCTCCCGTTTAGCCGTGTGAAATGAGAAGAAAGCGAGCGTCTGGAAAGACACTTGAATCTTCGCGGTGCTGTGTGGGGCGGGGAGCGGTGGGGGGAGGTAACGCCGGCTCCATTCTCTCCTCCCTTCCTCCCCTACTCTCCCCTCCTCTTCTCCTCTTCATTTTTCAGGCCTTGATTACCTCTCCAGGTCCCGATTCGCTCGGCCGCCCACAGCACACGTTGTCGAGAAAGCCAGCGGTAAACAGGAGAATTGGACACGACGTCAAAACCAGGCCAAGCCTTTGTTTACTTTGCTACTCGTGCAGTGCGAGTGTTTACATTTGTTTTATCACCAGCTCAGAGGCTGGTCCGTGCAGCGCAGTCCTTGGCAGGTCCTAAATAGCCACACTCACCCTGTCACTCACAATGGTGAGAAACATCATACACTCACCCTGTCACTCACACTGGTGAGAAACATCATACACTCACCCTGTCACTCACACCGGTGAGAAACATCATACACTCACTCTGTCACTCACTAAAACATGTGGACAACGTCATACACTCACCCTGTCACTCACTAACACATGTGGACAATGTCATACACTCACCCTGTCAGTCACAACAGTGAGAAACATCATACACTCACCCTGTCACTCACTAAAACATGTGGACAATGTCATACACTCACCCTGTCACTCACTAACACATGTGGACAATGTCATACACTCACCCTGTCACTCACTAAAACATGTGGACAATGTCATACACTCACCCTGTCACTCACTAAAACATGTGGACAATGTCATACACTCACCCTGTCACTCACTAACACATGTGGACAATGTCATACACTCACCCTGTCACTCACACCAGTGAGAAACATCATACACTCACCCTGTCACTCACTAACACATGTGGACAATGTCATACACTCACCCTGTCACTCACAACAGTGAGAAACATCATACACTCACCCTGTCAATCACTAAAACATGTGGACAATGTCATACACTCACCCTGTCACTCACTAAACCATGTGGACAATGTCATACACTCACCCTGTCACTCACTAACACATGTGAACAATGTCATACACTCACCCTGTCACTCACTAAACCATGTGGACAATGTCATACACTCACCCTGTCACTCACTAACACATGTGAACAATGTCATACACTCACCCTGTCACTCACTAACACATGTGGACAATGTCATACACTCACCCTGTCACTCACTAAAACATGTGGACAACGTCATACACTCACCCTGTCACTTACTAACACATGTGGACAATGTCATACACTCACCCTGTCACTCACTAAAACATGTGGACAATGTCATACACTCACCCTGTCACTCACTAAACCATGTGGACAATGTCATACACTCACCCTGTCACTCACTAACACATGTGAACAATGTCATACACTCACCCTGTCACTCACTAAACCATGTGGACAATGTCATACACTCACCCTGTCACTCACTAACACATGTGAACAATGTCATACACTCACCCTGTCACTCACTAACACATGTGGACAATGTCATACACTCACCCTGTCACTCACTAAAACATGTGGACAACGTCATACACTCACCCTGTCACTTACTAACACATGTGGACAATGTCATACACTCACCCTGTCACTCACTAAAACATGTGGACAATGTCATACACTCACCCTGTCACTCACTAACACATGTGGACAATGTCATACACTCACCCTGTCACTCACTAAAACATGTGGACAATGTCATACACTCACCCTGTCACTCACTAAAACATGTGGACAATGTCATACACTCACCCTGTCACTCACTAACACATGTGGACAATGTCA
Source organism: Hoplias malabaricus (assembly GCF_029633855.1). Taxonomy (NCBI): domain Eukaryota; kingdom Metazoa; phylum Chordata; class Actinopteri; order Characiformes; family Erythrinidae; genus Hoplias; species Hoplias malabaricus. The sequence continues at coordinate 39,925,024 of NC_089806.1, read as the reverse complement.
TACACTCACCCTGTCACTCAAACCGGTGAGAAACCTCATTCACTCACCCAGTCACTCACACCAGTGAGAAACCTCATACACTCACCCTGTCACTCACAGCTGTGGACACTTTCACAGTCTCTTATGTATCTAAATTTGAAAACCTTGTCTCGGCCAGAAGTAAATTACCTTCAGATGCTCTTTCTGAAACATTAAGAGCTGGTATTTAGTGGCCGCTAATGATAGGACATTAACAGTGAAGGACTCTGGTCTCTGACTTTAGCTTAATGCTGCAAAATATAAGATTATTGTTGTTACAGCCATCCCTTTCTACACGACACAATACAGAGAGAGAGAGAGAGAGAGAGAGAGAGAGAGAGAGAGAGAGAGAGAGTGTCAGCAAGCACAAAGCAAACTCTTGATATTATTGTGCTGTGCCATCTGGAAATGAATGTGTTGTCAATTCTTTTCACCAAAATGAATACTTTTTTTTTATCCAAGAACAAAAGAGGAAGAGAGAGAGAGAGAGAGAGAGAGAGAGAGAGAGAGAGAGAGAGAGAGAGAGAGTGAGTGAGAGAGAGAGAGAGAGAGAAAGGCTGAAGGCCACCTGCTGCTTAATCGACTTGAGTCCCCTGTAATGGACAGCCACTGTAGAGGGGAGGTGAAAATACATTAGATTAATAGGGAGCCGTGTTGTAATTTATGGGTTCCATTTTTGTCCTAATGCTATGCTTTTCTCTCTCTCTCTCTCTCTCTCTCTCTCTCTCTCTCTCTCTCTCTCTCTCTCTCTCTCTCTCTCTGTGTGTGTGTGTATGTGTGTGTGTACATAATCTCTGGACGTATGGACCTTCTATAATATATAACTCAAATATTTGAAAATGACTAAATGTTATAAATGATGAGTTTTGTTTTTGTCCAAATGCTACACATTGATTGTTCTTCTCTCAGTGAGCATGTGTGTGTGTTTGTGTGTGTGTGTGTGTGTGTGTGTGTGTGTGTGTGTGTGTGTGTGTGTGTGTGTGTGTGTGTACCTGGTAAATATCATATTATGGGGACTTAGCCTGTTTACACAATTACATTGTTGAGATATGTCTTCTTTGTGGGGACACTCAGTTTTTTTCCCACAATATACAACTTTAGACTTTACAGATTTACATTTAGTTTAAGGTGAAGGCGTGTTTTAAGTTTGGGCTTAGCTCAGGGTTAGGGTTCAGGTAGTAGTGCTTATGGTAAATGTAATGGTAAGTCTCCACAAAATCAATAGAAGTTTATGTAATGTCCCCACAATTCACACATACAATATTTTGTGTTTGTGTGTGTATTTGTGTGTGTGTGTGGTGTTCTGGATGAAGGCAGGTGTTAGGACACTGAGGCACACACACTGCCAGGACACACACTGTTTTGTCCATCTGTAGGTCTGCCCCTGGTGCAGGTCTCTCACCTACACAATCACCTCTAAATAATGGAGCAGGGACACAGTGGAGGACCACAGCGTTTTCCCCCTGGCTCTGCGCACACACTGCCGGGGGGGGCAGGCCATCATTCGTCCCTGCCAGAAAAACAGAGCAGTTTGTGGTGTAAACAAAAGCCAGGCTGGACAGAGTTGTCCCTGACTTTTACTGAAGGACCTCTGAAGCCGAAGAAACCGAAGTAGAGAAAATTACAGATGGCATCCGACTGAGTTTACACTAGGTTTTGGAACATTGCTGTTAGGATTTGATGGCATTCAACCACAGAGGCATTAGTGTGGTCAGGAACAGATTTTGGGGGATTTGTTCCTGACCACAGACACTACCCCAAAATTTTTCCAAAGGTACTGGTTCAGTGTAATTTCATTAGGAAAATAAAAATATAATAACGTATTGTTTAAGACTGATAAATGACAATTGTAATTTTGTTTTATCAGCAAATAATAGCATCGAATTAAAGTAGTTTGAAAAGGATGAGTGAGAAGAATTTATTCATCACTGCATTAGTTTCAGAAAGAATAAGTGCTGCAAAGTAAGTGATCAATTTTGTGGATAATACTATATTGAAAAGTATGTGTGAGTTTCGGTTTAGTCAATTTTAAGGTAGTGGTTTCAACATTAGCGATCGTTAACGTAGCGTATTAATACATCATTTTTACATGAGAAAAGTAGCCCACACTGGACGTGATGACCTTAGACTCATGTTCAGCTGCTCCAGAGGCAAGCAAACCATTTCGCGCAAGTCTTTTTAAAATAAGCACTTAAGAACTCAACACTTTCCCAGGCAAATGTGATGAGACAATGTGACCATGCTAAGTAGCGTACATATGCTTCCATTATGTGTTAGCAGCATTAGCTCCAGTTGAAAAAGTAAGTATCAGAACTTCAGACACTAAACGCCTCTTGGCTGACTGGCTACATTTTGGGGTAAAATAGGTGGGGGGTGGGGGGGGTGTGATGGTGAAATTCTGCAAATGAGATTTCCTCACTTGGTCTTATCACGCTAACATGTTCACACTCATGTGCACGCTGAAAATGAATGTATTCTTGGAAACAGGCAAAGGGGCGTGAACTCACATCAATTTTCCCCTGCCCTTGCGAGTCATTTGGAAGGCAGGCTGGATTGCGGGTGGTGCTAGTGTGAGGCCGGTTCTCACCTCGGCTGCAAACTCACAGCGAGACTATCAGCTCTACTGCTGTCCAAACCAGATCGGGTGGATGGGAGATGTGTGGGAGGCAGTGCTACAAGAGGAAGAACTAGAGCTCCACTATAAGGCTAAATGTTAGCTAGAATTTCTTTAGAATCATGGAAGTTTATTGGAAGTTTGCACTATTTCAATACAGTAACAACCTCGATTATTCTTGAAAGGGTTTACAATAGATGCTGAAATATTCTGGGAAGATTTGATTTTATCCAGCCAATGAATATTAATAAAGTCAGGTGCTGATGATGGGTGATCATTTCTAGATCAAAAACTCCACTACAACTCATCCCGCTGATACTGGATGGAGCTTGATCTCTCCAGAGAACTGGTGTCCAGATAAAATATAGAAGTAACCTAATAGTTATATCAACATTTTATGTAGCTAAGCACAACTAAAATTGGAAAACTCAAATTCCAATTCAAATTCAATATATATTCCAGCAGTAATTGTCAGTTTTCATTAATAAATTAGATGAATTATAAATAACAAATACTTTGAATATATATATATATATATATATATATATATATATATATATATATATATATATATATATATTTTTTTTTTTTTTTTTCAAAAAAGTAAAATGTAAAAATAAAACAATGTTTTATTTTAAATTATAAGCATTTTTCATATTAAAGTGCCTAATAATTTGTCTTGTTTTTGTGGTTGACTTTACTGCATTTTCCCACAGCACCACAATATCATCATTGTTTTGACATCTCTGTCATTCCAAGTCTTAACACTCATCATAATTCACAGATCTGATTGGTTGAGTTGTGTGACATTTGATATGTACAACACATTCGATTGGTCTGTGAGTTTCCTGGATTGCTAAACCTGTACCGTAATTGCTAGAAAGGTTACACCAGTTAAAATTAACACTCTCCACACAATTAAATAGTCCTCAATAGCTGATCAGTTGCAGGTCCAGGTCCAGTGGGGACAGGGTCTGGACCTGGACGGCAGTCTATTAGTGACCCGTGCTGTAGACATTTTAAACCTGTTCAAGTGGCATAAGTCTACAGTAGCTGTACTTGTACGTTAGTGTATTGTGAAGTCATACAGAATACTTAGACCACTATGCTAACTTCCTCCGGGACCTTTCTGATCTCAGGGTCTAAGAGAGTCGAGAACTTGGCAGAGATTAGACCTGCTCCCTTCTCTGTGACAGTGGTCTGGACAGAAGCTCTGCTGTGTGAGCGTTGGAAATGCTATGCAAAAGGTTTCCAGCAATGAACAATTACTTTGATGCATAATTGATCACACTCTCCTCTAAATGTTTAACAGAGCCCCATGAGGATGTATAAGTGTGTGTGTGTGTGTGTGTGTGTGTCAGTCATAAACTCTAAGAGCATTGGCAGCAGTACCCTGTATAGAGGAATGCCTTATAGACAATGCCTATTTATTATCATGACACCAGAGTTTGTATTCCTATCTTAGTGGGGTATTTCCACTGGCCTGTGTAAGTCTGAACAGCGCCGTGCAATTAACCCAAGAGTTTCCTTTGAAAAAATAAACAGCTTGGATATGAGGTCAGTTTTACTTTGTTTCCTATGGCTGTGATTTTGTTGTAGCACTCTTCTCAAACTTGAACACTGCCTGGCAAACTGTGCCTGTCATTTCAATGCATTTATTATTAGTAATATTATTATTTATTAATCCTTTTTTTTACATTCATGTCATAGCACACTTTACTTTCAAAGACCTAATCAACATTTACCTCAGAAACCTGCAGATCATCTCAAGGTTCCTAATTTTTTCCTAATCCCAAACTTGGTTCCTTAGGGTTATGATGTTGTAGAGGGGGAATTTAATGTAATACTTCATTCATTCATCTTCTATAACCACTTCATCCTGACCTGGGTGGCTATGGCTTCATGGCTATGGCAAGCACATACCCTGGACAGGGCATGGGCTCATCACAGGGCATCACACACTCACCCTGTCACTCACACATTCATTGAATCACTCATACACTCACTCACACTAGTGGACAATTTTGCAGACAGTGACCCAAGGCATTGATTGGAGTAAGGACCCCAGGACCACCCTGGAATTCTTCATATATTCGATTTACACTGCAACACGCTTCAGGCGTCTGAGTATAAATAAATATATTTACTTCTGGATGTTAATATTGATTGTTTTAGAGTTTCTTTTCTTGTTTTTAATTTTTAAAATTGGTTTCTAAAAGCCTTCACCAAAGTACGTGTTCAAAACCTGCAGAAACCCAGGCTTCTCTAATTGCATTTAGATTTCTACACAACCATTTGCCTTGGTGTGACAATGAAGGAAGATATAGAGCACGGACGTGCATTTAAAGTTTAATAAGAGCTCTTGAGTGACTGTGCGATTTACACTACGCCTGTAGGGATTCCGCTTCCTGTTTTAATATTGCTTACTGGCTAATTTAATTTTGATTCTCTAGCTCCAGCTCCAGGGAAAGAGACACAGCTGAAGTCAGTGCAAAAGCATGTGAAGGCAACCACAGTTTATACACATTAGGAATTGTGCCTGGAGCATCACATACATGAGTTAACACTGGTGTTCATATATGTATACTGATAGTGCACACATTTGTCTTAAAGTCACAGATCCATGAAAATGAACCATACACAATATTCCATTCGTCAATCCATTGAACAAATTGAATTGGAAACATGTCTTTTTGACCTCAGAGGGTTAAATGGAGCAAATTTCTAAACCCTGGGTTACAGTGTATGACTTTTAGCCTTATTTTGATCTCTATTTCCAGTCATTCTGACAACATCTGGTCTGTTATTTGTTTTTGTCCATACAGAAAGAGCAGTGCCAATAATAACCACAGAGAGTACTCATATATCCACAATTATTTGTGTTTTACTATTTTAGAGTTCTGATTAATATTATATTTAGTAAACAACAGCTTTAAACTTCATTCATTCCTTTATTGTCTGTAACCCTTATCCGGTTCAGAGTCATAGTGGGTCCAGAATCAATGGGTGCAAGGCAGGAACACACCCAGAAGGGAGCGCCAGTCCTTCACAGGCCGACACACACTCACACCTAAGGACACTTTTGAATCGCCAATCAACCAACGTGTGTTTTTGGACCGTGGGAGGAAACCGGAGCACCCGGAGGACACCCACATGGACACAGGGAGAACACACCACACTCCTTACAGACAGTCACCCAGAGGAACCCCACACAGACACAGGGAGAACACACCACACTCCTCACAGACAGTCACCCGAAGGAAACCCACGCAGACACAGAGAGAACACACCACACTCCTCACAGACAGTCACCCGGAGGAAACCCACGCAGACACAGGGAGAACACACCACAATCCTCACAGACAGTCACCCGAAGGAAACCCACGCAGACACAGAGAGAACACACCACACTCCTCACAGACAGTCACCCGGAGGAAACCCACGCAGACACAGGGAGAACACACCACACTCCTCACAGACAGTCACCCGGAGGAAACCCACGCAGACACAGAGAGAACACACCAAAATCTTCACAGACAGTCACCCGGAGGAAACCCACGCAGACACAGGAAGAACACACCACACTCATCACAGACAGTCACTCGGAGGAAACCCACACAGACACAGAGAGAACACACCACACTCCTCACAGACAGTCACCCGGAGGAAACCCACGCAGACACAGAGAGAACACACCAAAATCTTCACAGACAGTCACCCGGAGGAAACCCACGCAGACACAGGGAGAACACACCAAACTTCACAGAGAGCCTGTGTGCTTCATGTGTTCAGATCTATTTTCCTGCTGTCTCTTAGCCACACCTCACCTGTTAGCCCTGAGCGTTCCTACATTGCTGTCTCTGTGGTCTCGTTTGTTTGTGGTTCATTGTCATGTTGAGCGAAGGTTATTTGTGTACTGCTCAGTGTTTGTTTTGTGGTTTATAAAAGCCCTGTCTTACCATATGCTTCTACCTCTGCGTCTCCTTGCCTCTCGCCATGACAGATTCTTCGGGAGTTGACTCCTCTTCTTTAGTTTGCCCTGATGTTGCCCTGACAACAGTAACTTTAGATCTTCTCTTTCAAATCAGAAATAGTGAGTCATTTATTAGTCTTTCAAATTAGAATTATTCATTCATTCAATCATTCATTCATTCATTATATGTAACCCTTATCCAGTTCAGGGTCGCGGTGGGTTCAGATCCTACCCAGAATCATTGGGCGCAAGGCGGGAATACACCCTGGAGGGGGCGCCAGTCCTTCACAGGGCAACACACACACACACATTCACACCTACGGACACTTATGAGTCGCCAATCCACCTACCTGTGGGAGAACTGTGGGAGGAAACCAACGCGGACATAGGAAGAACACACCAAACTCCTCACAGAGACATCACCCAGAGCAGGACTCAAACCAACAACCTCCAGGTCTCTGGAGCTGTGTGACTGAGACACTACCTGTTGCACCACTGTGCCGCCCCAGTCACTTTATTGGCCACTGTCACACAGTGGAATTGTTCACCGCATTTTACCCAATCCGTGTAGTGAAACACACATTTACACACACACTAGTGAACACTAGGGGGCAGTGAGCACACATGCCCAGAATGGTGGGCCGACTAAGCCACGGCGCCCAGGCAGCAGTTGGGGGTTAAGCGCCTTCCTCAAGGGCACTTCAGTCATGATCTGCCTGCTCTGGGGAACGAACAGACAACCTTCCAGTTACATGCCCAGTTCTCTAACCACCAGGCTGCCCCTTTTAGTTTGTGTGTGAAGTGATATTTTTTTAAAACTTGTTTGTAATCTCCTCTGACCTTAAAAGTTGTGTAGTGTATCCCAGGCTTACAATTGAGCTTTAGTGAACTTTCCTTTCAATAATGGCACAAATATAGACAAAAGTCCACTACCCGACTAAAGACTGTAATAGAGACCAACACAAAGCCTGGTTTTACTCTCCACTTTTGTCCGTTCCTGTGGATAATGGTAATTTACAAAAAGAATGGGGAGAGCAGCCATTATCCACTGACCAGTGAAAGTGTGTGTTAAGCAGAAATCCAGAACAGACTGCATCAGCGAACCCTCCCTGTTCTCTTTACTGTTACTCCATCTTTAGTCAAAGTCTCTCTCTCTCTCTCTCTCTCTCTCTCTCTCTCTCTCTCTCTCTCTCTCTCTCTAACACACACATTATATAAATGTGTGCAGATGTGTGCTTCATACTGTGAGCTGTCAGTGTCGAAGACCACCACGAACCACTCTCTTTCCACCATCGTGACCTACCTATTATTCACTCACCTTTCCATCTATAACATAATGTAAAATAAATTATGGAAATAAGGTCTGCAGATAGTTTATTGGACATTAAGGGGTTAGAACACAAACACATACACACTCACACACACACACACACACACACACACACACACACACACACACACACACACACACACACACATTACACTCTCACTTCATGTCTCACAATCATCCCCAGCCAATGCAATTCTCAATGCATTCAGCTCACCAGGTATTTGAAGCTCCAAGACTGGCTTTTATTGGTGCAGAAGTGTGTGTGTGTGTGTGTGTGTGTGTGTGCATTTCCAGGGCCAGGCCAAAAATAGGAGCTGACAGTGCGCTAAAGAAAACACTCCATTGATTGGCTGTATCCCTTGCAGTAAGTGAACGGTCGGTAAGTATCTGTGGTGCCCCGAGCTCAGTCCTGGTTCTGGAGTGTTTCAGGGCCTTTTAAGGTGGGGAGCCAGCCTCCAGCCACGAGCCCAACACTCTGAAAAGATCGTGCATTAAAGCTACACAATGGCACCGACTGAGCTTCCACCAATTGAAGAGCCTTTAAACACACCCATCCAAATGGCTCCCTGTGAATTACCTTCTGACAGTGTGTAGAAGGCGTAATCAAGTCTGCGAGGCAGAATGCCAATTACAGCCAAAGGGCTCGCTGTCAGCACAGGATTAACACGGCCCAAAAATGCCGTCTCGCTAAAGAATGGGCTCTGATTAAGACACGACTTCCAGGGTCTGAGCAGTGACAATGTGATCCACTCATTTCAGCTCCACTGTCTCGATCCTTTCATCTTCTTTTCTTAAAGCAACAGAAGGGTGTCTGTGTAAAAGCATGGGCTACGTGGTCAAAAGCTGTAGAGGGTTTACACCATGCGACAAATGGCGGCTGCTTTTACGTCATGTGAATGTCTTGTTATTAATAGAGCAGTGGTTGGCATTTACAGTATACATCAAGTTCATTTTTAGCAATACATACAGTATTTAGAGTCTTGCCCAAGGAGTATAGCACGGTATTCCTTATGAGTGTGGGATTTCATCAATTGGATGGATGAACCCTATGTGTGTGATATTTGAAAAGAACGTAAAGTTACCAGGAACAAAATTGATACTTATTAATGTATTATTAATGAATTATAATAATACATTTTCAATTGGTGTTAGGTCTGGCGATGTGGCTGGTTACGGCATAGTATCTGTGTTTTCAAGGCAAGCTCTTCAAAACATGTCTTTTTGCTTGTGTATACAACAGTTAGTCTTGCTGCCACACAACTCTAGAGCCCTGGGGTCCTGGACTCAAACCCTACCTTACCTCTCTCACTGTGAGGAGTTTTATAATGTGGCATGTTCTTACCCTACTTCCATGGTTTCCTCCATGTTTCTTCTAGTTGTTTGTAGGTGGATGGCCATGTGAAATAACCCAGAGGTGTGAGTGTGTGATGGACTGACATTCCAGTCATGCAACCCAGACGTAATGAAATGAGAGTACAACTCAGGAACCCAACCCAAAACCAAAGACCCTCCCTTAAGGCTTAAAGGCTTAGAAGGTTCACTGCTTGTCTCACCTCAATACATTCCTCTGTATTATATTCTTTTATAGACTAGTGTACATTTAATATTCCTCCAGCATAAGAGGCAGCAACTAATCACACTTCTGAAGATCTCAAAAGAGCCTCAGAGATATAATCCCACATCCGTATCTAGAATTATTATATTACTGCAGAATTAATGTATTTTCTGTATGTTCACTTCTATATAGATCCTTAGCATGCATTCCTTAATCCCCTTAGACACACCATGACCTCTAATTACACTTCCCAGACCCAGATATCTGAAGTGAAGAACACATTCCTTTACCTACTAAGACTTGTGTCTATCACACAGTCGTAATCTTATTCTGTGCTAATCCCCAGATTACAGAGCTGCTAATCTGCTGCTGAGTGACAGGTAGTGGTTTTTACAGTAAAGGCTGTTACTAAACGAGTGCAGTGTGTAGACGGGGGCGTCTACTCGTCTGTACAGGATTTAGGAGCGCGCTGACAGATTGTACGCTCTGCTTAACATCTCACGCACATCTCATCCACAATGGCTTCATTCACGGCGCTGTGCCATTGAAAACACACTGTTTCAACACAGAATTAATGGATGTCACATATGTAGTTCTCACAGATTAAGGCAGAGTGGACCCACCCTTTACTGTGTAATGTTGAAGAGACTGGTCACATGCTAATTTCATGCTTAGAGTAGTGTTATATATATATATATATTTGATTTCAGAATTGAACTGGTTTCAATTGGGGGTATTTATTAAATGTTTATAAATGTAAAAATAGCACGTCTTAAACTTTGCAGGTCCCTTTCTAATAGTCTATTAACATTTTATTTTGTTGTTATTATTATTTTCACTATTGCTGATTTTAATTACAGGTTTTTAACAAGCATATTACATTCTCATTATAATGTTATTAATAAGTTATAAACAAAATCTATGCATTTTAAAGGGTAATTTATGTTTAACAGCCCAATAAACATCCCATACTCTGAAACACTAACCACAAGACCTTCAATTTCAATGTTTGTATCCTGTAATTACATTGAATATTCCAATCTAAATGAATGAATGTGTTAATACTAGCTAATAGCTCCTAGTCATTTTAATATAATTCATGCAAACCTAGATTAAAATATCTTAAAAAAACAGGTACCTCGTGTCCTTGTGTTAGCGCCTAATTTATTAGCGCTATTTGTTTTCACTGAAGTTGTAATTGACTGAGCAAACACTGATGATGAAAGCTTTTTAATGACCTTTGGAGATCTTGCTTTCATCCTCAACCTTCTTGAGTCAATGGCCAACCACAACAATAGCCTTCCTTCTATTCCAATACATTGAGCTGATTAACAAACTGAGTTTGAGAAGTCCTTACATTAGCATATTTAAGTTAAACATTATTTAAACTGTTTTAAGACACAGAACCATAACACCTTTGAAAAATGGCTAATTAATTAATTACCTGGTATATATTTATTCAGTGAAGTCACTATTGATTTTGCAGCAACTAATGGTCATTGTATGCTAATTATTATTCTGGGTTGCTGGTGGGCCAAATCGAGGTAATAAATAAAGAATAAATATAATTTGCACTTTAGCCTATCTACATTAACCACAGACATTCCTCTCTGAATTTGTTATTGATTTAACAAGAACTAATGCTTATAATATGCTAATGAATGTTCCTGTGTTTAAGGACTGTAAAAGACAAGCCTAAGCGAGTAGGGTCTGTGGAATTGAAGGGGTTAGCTACACCTCTATCAACAACAATAAGAACAAGAAACTTATACTAAATGGCCAAATTATTAGGTGCGTTAGAAAATAGCCTCCACTGATGTATTGAGGGCTAGTGATTGAAGACAGATTCAGACCCTTAGTGCTCACTCCTTCATCTGTAGATTACTTATAGAGGCCAGTGTATCACGGACACCTCAGAATGGCTGAAGTGTTATTTTGAAGCCCATCCATAAACCTGATGTGTGCCACTTAGTTGGCAAATACATTTCTTTCTCTCGTTTATGGGGTCTTCCTGCTTCCTCCTGCTGCTCGGTGGGGGATGAAGGAATGAAAGATTGAGATTGAGAGAGATAGATAGAGAGAGAGAGAGAGAGAGAGAGAGAGAGAGAGAGAGAGAGAGAGAGAGATATGGTTCATTGATAGTAAGCCATTATATCAGCTTCCTGCCACAGCAGCTCGTGAACATCTGTGCATGTCATTCTCAATGACCCAGTTCATGGCTCTCTCTCCCTCTCTCTCTCTCTCTCTCTCTCTCTCTCTCTCTCTCTCTCTCTCTCTCTCTCTCTCTCTCTCTCTCTCTCGCAAACTTCTTCAGGGAAAATATTTACTAGAGGTTGCTTCACTTCACTGCAGTGTCACCCTTGTAGTTTTCAGATGCACCTTATGTGTGTGTTATGGAGCACATCCTCAGAGTGCTGCTTAAATAAATATATTAGTGTTACACCTGTCACGGCAACAATGGAGACGAGGGCTGTTTTTCTTTCCAAATATGCACACAGTAGTTGGGAAAGCTATTTTCGCGCTTTATCAATACTACAATACACTCTCCGAATAACTGTGACTGTGGTGATACTTTTGCTGTCACTGGGTTGGGACCTGGGTACCTTTAAGTGGAGAACATTGCTGTACCATATTATGTATTATGAACCCATTTTCAGGGCATGTGCAGGTTAATTTGGGGACGTGAAGGCTACCAACACACAGAGTTTGAAACAAACCAACCCAATCTGATATTTGTGAGCTGCTTAAGACAGAAAATGTGGAATGCAATGAGCTTTAGAAATGCCCCGCCCCCACATCAGAGTCTGTCCAATCACAGCACTGGACCCGCATTTTTATGACAGCACAAAGACTAGGTTAAACAAAGCAAAATAAAAACAATGAGCGTGAAGAGATAAGAGCACTGAGATAAGAGCTTCTGCTACTCACTCCTCAGTGCTGTGCACTCGGGGTCGGGGTGAACAGTGAGCGGCTCATTATCACTTAAAGCAACAGGCGCTGAGACCAGTCACATATATATGTGTATACATTATCATTTAGCCTTATATTAACTCTGTGCTGGACCTTCAGATGTCACCAACCTTGTGACTGGATGCATGAATAAATGCTATTTTATTTAAACGCAGGCAGTGGGAAATCAGTATAAATACATTCTCCCAAAAACCCTAAACCCAGAGACCCCCACCCCGAGTGACTGGATGGGGGAGTTTTGGAGGCAAACTTTAACATTAATGCAGACATTGCTGTCCTCCTGCTGGCTGTTGTTAGCATGTATATATTTATATATTTTAACATTGCATGAGTCTAGCCTCAAGTGCCACTCGGCTGTACTCTCCGCTGCTCAGAACAGATGGATATTGAACACACATACACACCAAATAACACCTACACACACACACACACACACACACACACACACAAACACACATGCACACACACACACACAAACAGAGTCCCGAGAATGCTTGTTTTTATATCCATTTGGGACATATATATATGAAGGAATATATATGTGTCCCAAATGGATATAAAAACAAGCATTCTCGGGACTCTGTTTGTGTGTGTGTGTGTGTGTGTGTGTGTGTGTGTTTATTAGTGTTCTTTATTTTATTTTATATGCATATTCCGCATTTAAGTCTCAACAAATCTGATCTCAAAGCTTAGTATTGCAACTTGCCTGAACTTGTGAAACTTGAGACTAAACTTTTGCTGGTTCTTCCTACAAAGTGGGGACCTGGACATGTTCTGGGACTTGGAAATGGTCTAAAACAAATCCAGACACTCACACACACACACACACACACACACACACACACACACACACACATTCAGGTTTGTACTTTTTGGGCTCTTGGAGTAGGGCCCAATGATGTTCCCTCTTTTTTCTCTCTCTCTCTCTCACTCTCTCCCCCTTGCCTGTTCTCTGAAATGATGGCTGTATTATGCAGCGTGAGCAGCATCGTGGGTCGGGCTGCAGGTGTTTTTTGTGCTGAGCAGCCCCCCCTTAGGCCAGGCCCAGAGAGAAAGAGAGCACCTCTCCCTGAATCTCGCCACAATCAATCAGCTTCCCTGCATTCAGGGTGCATCATTAACTGGCCAGGTCCTAATAAAGCAGGACGACCTTTGATTCATCATGCCTTTTTTTCTCATCCCAACAACTGTCCAGCCTACTGCACTTTCCATGGTCAGCACACTCCTGGACCTTTGGCTGACACACACACACACACACACACACACACACACACACACACACACACACACACACACACAGAAGTATGGATTTATAGCCACCTAAGTGTTGTGTATATGTAATGCCTATACATAAGGCACATATATAATCAGTGAATCTCACTTTATGATCATTGTACAACTATAAAATGAAATGTGATCTCTGCATTTAACCCATCAGTGGCAGTGAACACATACACTCACATTAGAATTTCAGGGCAGTGAACACACACACACCCGGACAGTGGGCGGCCATCCTCAGCTCCTGGGGGGCATCCTGGGGACACTTCAGCTATGGATGTTCCTGCTGTTCTTGGGGATCGAATCAGCAACATTCCAGTACCAAGCCAAGTCCTCTAACCATTAGGCCACAGGTGCTCTATGTAATAATCTACACATAATAACTATGTCCTATGCATATTATATGCATGTAATAACATATAGGAAAAAATACAATTAATATAGTAATATGTACGCAGTTACATGTAACAAGTCGTTAATAATTTTCCAGTTCCTCATAAAGCACAATGACCTTTGATCCATCACATATTTGCCCTTGTCCCAGTGACTCATGGACTTTCGGCCCGTTGTGTTCTTATGTGTTTGTAAAAGTTAACTTTCCCAAGTGACTTTGGGCCTGTAAAAGGGGAAAAGCAAAATACCTGAGTGTTTGGGGGTTGTCTTCCAGCGAGTCATATAGCATCTGATTTGCATATATTTGTAAAGCTTTTACCAGACAAAAACTCCCAAACCAGGCCCTGGAGTGGCTAAATATCCCCCAGCAGTGTGTCAGAGATGACTAATTATGGCACGCTTGAAGGGTACGACTTTCTCCTTCACGTCACACAACTCCCTTAATGCATTAGAGCATCTAACAGGCCACAATGTTCTCTATACCTGCCTCATCTGAGTTTAAAGGTGATTTTGCACTTGGCCTGAATATTCAGGGCCAATTCAGGGTCCATCCAAGGCCCATCCAATGTCCAAATTTGGGGTCATGTCACATTTTGAATTACAAGATATCAAACTCAAACTGGTAAGAGATGTATAATCATGTCAGTTACACTTTACAAGTTAGTTTATAAGTTATTTCATTACTGGGAAAAAAGGGAACATTCTTAACTTTACAGTCTTATGTTACCTATCATCCCTGTTGCCCTGCGAAGGACTGGTGCCCCCTCCATGGTGTAATTCTACCTTACACCCAGAGATTCTGGGTAGGCTTACAGGGTTACATACAATGAATGAATACATGAATGAATTAATATCATCCCTGTCTAAAGGGATAACATGTATCTTCATTTATTTTAGCTGCATCATTACAGCAGCCCAGTTCTTCACTGGGGTTGAACATTTCATAATGAATGGACCAATAGAAATGCTCCAAAATGACTTGGAATACAATCTTATAGCATTGACTTCCACTGAAAGTTACAAAGTTCAATTTTGTATTATCTCTTTTGGACACAACCCCACACTTATGTATTCACCCCCAGTGACTGGGTTGCTCACACACTCACAGTAGTGGACAAGTATGCACAATGACCTACAAATGAATATATAACATGAACATGAACTCAACAATCAAATTTGAAATCTTATTTCTCACTAGCAGCTCAACATTATACCCTCATTGATGTAGGGGGCCAGAAAGAAACTAACCCGAGAGCCCTCTCCAAATTGACAGTGATTTGGCTTTCAGGACATCACCCAGGTTAAGTTTCAGCTTCAAACAAGTAAACTTGAGTGCAGCCAGCTTTGGGTCCTGTGTGGAAGTGGAAGTGCCCCAAGGAGTTATCCGGCAGAACCCCAGACTTTCCTACAATTCTTTTCATGAAGTTTGTGTTTCACTGTTGAGCAACAGCTACAGATTTCACTCCACTGCACAGTGTGGACCCTCTGAGTAAGTCATCAAGGCCTCATCTCTGACAGCTATCATTTACAGACAAACGTCGATATAAGGGCAGCAAGGGAAAGGAGGGAGGGAGGGTATGGCAAGTGGAAAGAGACAAAAAGAATCCTTGATCAACTTCCTTTGAAGTGCCTTTTTTTCCAGAAGTCCTTGGAAATGCATATTGATGAAGTCCAAATTGTCTCGCCTAAGGGCAAGGGGAAAGTCGGCTGCTTTGCATTTGCTCATAAATATTCATGAAGGGAGAAAGCACGGTTGCGTGAGGAGAATGATTACAGCCGAATGATGGGCTCGGAGAACTGATAATTGGGGTAAGAAATAATAAAAAAAAAAAGTCGTAGAAATGTGTGATGTCATGGGAAATAACTTACTTAGACTGGGAGCTCTTGCACAGTGTTTAGCGAGGGGAAGATGACAGCAGTGTATCTGTATTACACTCTGTTCCACTGCAGTGTGTATGTCTGTATGTGTGTGTGTGTGTGTGAAGAACAGAAGCTACACTTAATGACCGAGTGTGGAATAAACCACCCGCACAAACTTGTGATTTCAGACTGACCGTACTATAGAAAGATCAACATATAATGTATGTTTCTTTGTACATGTCTTTATTGTATTTAATTTAATGCAGATAAAGGGAACACATAAACATAACAGTATTAATTCCTTAATTCATTCATTTATTAATTCATTCATCTACTCACTCATTCATTTTTTGTCACTTCTTTCTGATTAGTGGCAATGTTGGTCCAGAGCTTATTGGGAATCACCGTGCAGTAACACTCCCCCAAATAAGTACCAAACCCAGGACCCTGAGACCCTGGAACTGTGCTGCAGTGACATGACCTTATATTTATACCTTACATTAGGTATACATTTTTATAATCCAAAAAACAAATCAGCCTATCCTGCTGTTAATTTAATCCTGTAAACATACACATGAGCACTCATTCTCACCGACTCACGAGAATGGTCTGTTAGCGGAAACTCTGAATGGCCAATTTGGCCTGGAGAGAAAGGTCAACACAGGTCAATATATCATAATTGTGGGAAGATGAAGACCTCAGAACAGTTTAATTATCATCAGCCTGTGGTCTAAAGCCATGGTGTGGAGCCTGAACTCTGATTGGACAAGGTGAAGTCCGCTGCACTCTGTTGATTCCACTAATCACAGGTTGCTCATTCTCATTAATATTACTTTAAACTAACTATAAAGAGTGAACCTTTGGAATCTGAATGTGGTTCCTGATTCTTAGGGATGTATGTGTTCATAAAGTAAACCCACTTGCTGTGAGGATTTGATGGAGAATACAGTCACAGTGCTTCACAGCTCAATACCATGGTGAAGCATGGTGGGTTTGCATGTCCCTTTCGGCGGTCAGTGATTATTATATTCTCATATTTTGGGCTAAATTCAACAATGTGAAGTGTTCTCCGCAAACATTAGAAATCTAATCCAGCTTTAATCCACCACTGGATAGTGTATTACATATAATCTTATGATGATGAAGTGAGAGCAGTAAACTCTCAGGACTTTCTTGACAAGGCGAGCGTAAAGCAATTTATTAATAAGCAGGCGACAAATCATAGTTGAATAAGAATAAATAAACATGGCAGTGTATATTTTCCCATCACATCTATTTGCCTCCCTTTAATCAAATTATAGCTATTACCCCTGGGGATGGAAGGAGGATGGAAAGAGAGCAGAGACTCTTTTTCCTACATTGTTGTTGGCTATGTTGGTAATTCCCCGCCACCAGCGCTAATTGAACGGGGATCAGGGCGCTATGGTTTTCAAATGCTTTTCTATGCTTTTCATAACATGTTACAGACGAGCAGTAAATTTGAACAGACACAATTAAAATGTAATTTCTGCTGAGGCCGTGGGGTAAAGTGGATAGCGCGCCCGGCAGTGATCGGGGTTAATAAGGTTTGATAGTCTTTGCAAACAGCCTGGCTGGAGTCTCATATAGGCCTATTATGTAGGAGATATCTCATCTGTTTCTGCCGTTTTTGCCCGCTTTCCAGTGTGAAATGAGCTTCTATTGTGTCTTACCACTGTAGAGTTACACCTTAAAACCCTTACAACTCATTTACCAAAAGTACAAAAGATAGCCATTTAAATTTTTTTAAACACAATTTTTCAGAAAACGAGAATATTAATTAGGAGATTGTTCCCATTTAGCTCCAGAGCTCCAGAGAGTGTCAATACTCTTCATGGAAGTCTTAACCTTGGATTCTTGTCTCAGTTTTGACCCTATCTTCCAGGGATATCTGGTTTGAATCCTTGTGTTGCTTCAGTCAGTTGAGGTTGGGAGTCCCAAGTGAGTAAAACTGGCTTTGCTCATAGAGTGGGTCAAATATCACCATAGCGTCTATCAGCTGATGATAAAGACCTGGACAGTGGATGCTCTTCTGAGTTCTATGATTATTTTATGGCACTTTATAGTTTACTTTGATTGTTCTCTAGACAATGGTTTGAAAGTACTTGACCACACCAATGTTCTTGTGGCTCAGTGCCATTATGTCGTCATTGTCCAAAGTCCCAACATCTAGTCTATAGCTTTTACAAAAGAACACAGAATATAATCACAATGAACACCCCATATTCAAGAAGAAATGTTGGTTGAGTATGTGTCCAGAATCTTCTAAGCACTGTTCCTAGGTTAGAATTAGGTTGTGGGTTGGTGTCACCTCAGTATCATATTTGCTAAACCCCTGCTAATGTAATGGCTGCGCTGTCAACACAATATAGATGAAGGGTCAGAAAAAACATTATGCAAAGTAGGCGTTCAATGACATCACTGTTTAAATATGAAGCCTGTTCTTCCACAAGGTCATTTGGTCCCTATGTGTGTGCGTGTGTGTGTGTGTGTGTGTGTGTTTGTGATGTGTATGAAACTTGTGCTTTAACAGGTGCAGCGCACACACACAATGACCTCAATGGCTCCTGTCTTAATAGGCCTGCTACATCACACGCACTATTACCACATGCAATCTAATTTGCCGTCTCCTGGGAGGTGCTACATGATTTAATAAAAGCAAATGTGGCAGCTCAGTCAGGTGGAGAGTGGCAGCAGCACATTGCACATGTACACACATCTGCAGTGGCGTGGACACCCCTGATCCAGTGCCATGATTTGTGGAATTTCTATTGAATTTCAATTTAAAATATGAAAAATGAATAGGAAAATCTTAGAAACTCCTTAGACTGAACTTTGGAGGTGTGCAAAATACCTTTGAGAAACAGAAAGGCTACTGAAGTGGGAGGGCGTTTGTGAGACCAAAGTGTGACAAAGACAGAAATGCTAGACGTTATATGAACATTACATGAGATATGATTTCTGATCAACTGAGACTAACAGCACCATCAAGTCAGCATCAGTACAGCTTTGACAATGATCCACCACCCAAACAAAACCTGCTCTGTGGTGGTCCTGACCATAGAAGGTCAAGACATTTTCACCAAAATAGGTTGAACAATAGGCGGCTAACAAAGTATGCAATGCAACACAAAGGCTAAAGTCTGTAATATTAGAACTCCAAAGTGCACCTGAATGGTCAATTGAGCTGAAAACATGGACAATGAAAGAAAAAACAATGTGGTCATTTAAATTCAATATAATTCAGGTTACACATTAACTGGACATTCACTGTCCAGTTAAAACATGTATCGCACAAAATAGCAACTTTACAGGAGAAGGGAAAAAAACCCTTCTTAACATTCTAGTAATTTTAGAGCATTTCTATTGGTTCATTCTTCATGAAATATTCACACAGTGTGAAGGACAGCTGCTGTGTTCAAGTAATGCAATATATTAATTGTTTTTAAGTGGACAGCGACAATATGTGTCAAACATCTTACTATTTACCAACGAGGATTTTAACAGCTTTCGTAAGTCGCCATTTTCTTTTTTAATAGTTTTGTTTGGACAACACCAATGTTAGTTCCCATTTTTAGGCTGGGATTTCATGGGAGTATCATCCCAAGTCTTCTTGTGCCAAATGTAACATCCTATACTTTCAACTATATTAGTCAAAATATGAGAACCGATATATTCCGAATATAAATCCCACATCCTGATAGTGTAGAACCACAAACCTATGTGCATGAGAGTCTTCACTGCTGTGTATGTGTATGTTACCTGATTGGAATGCTGAACACACGCTCAAGAGACAAAAGCTCTCATCTCCCCTGCCCTCCCTTCTCTCCCCAGGCACTTATTGCATTTAACGTTGAATAAGAATTCAAATAACGTCCCAATAAACCGCCATCTGCGCTGCCTTCGCCACCTTTTCATTCCCCTACGAATAAACGACAGAGTGACGCAATAAGGACAAACTGCCAGAGCGCCACAGATCAGGTCAGCTGTGATCTGTGACCAATTAGCACACATGCAATCACTGCATCAGCTAGCTGCCTTTTTATTAAAGCTATTTGTTACTTCACCCTTCAGTCTGTGTGTGTGTGTGTATGTGTAGTGTGTGTGTGTCATTGAAGACAATAGGAACTCTAAGTATCCAAAAATTAGATATATGATATTGTATACATCATGTACAATCGATGGGTAAGACTAAGTTGATTGATGTCCTTAATCTCTTTGCATTATCATTGCAGTAGGTATGCTCTGTTGCCTCCATTCCACCTTAAATAATGCAACAGTTACATTCTAGCACCTCCTATTATGCCGATAAATATCATTGCTGCACAGTTGGACATCTTCATTTCTTCTGGAAAGCTGTGCACTAGAGATTGCAACATTGCTGTTAGGATTTGATTGCATTTTGCCAAAATAATACATTAGTGACTGATGCCTAATGACTCAAACCTGACACAATTATCTGTGTTACATTTGCAAACAGAGCTCAGTTTTTCTGTGTCAGTCAGTAGAGAAGAGCTTGGGTGGTGCCCAAAATAGTACCATGTGCCCTACATAGGGCACATCACACATTTAAAAAAAAAACTAATAATACACTTAGACAGTAATTAGACACTAATTTGACAGGGAAACCTAGAGCTTACAGCTGACTACAATCATGTCTGACATACAACATGCTATTTGAGTAAATAAATTGTTAAAAATAAACTATTTTATGACCCACACTGTGCCCTACGGAGTGGGTACGGATTCAGACTTGGCTTCACTGTGGCGTAGAGACATCACTCAAATTTCACTCACATTTTCAGACAAGGATAACTACTTTATTACTTTTTAAGCCCAATCAGAGGAATAATTCAAGCAGACAGTCATGATAGGTCATTATCCAAGAAGAATCTGTAACACTCTCAGAGTGCGAGCGCCGTAGGATCAGATTAGTTCCCCTGTAAACAGGGTGAAAATACATGAGACAAAGAGATTTTAGATGGTGTCTTAGATGTTAAAACAAAACATGAGTGAAATAACAAGATTTCTGAAGCTTGTGTATAATCCGTGTATGTATAACTCTTTAGATCCTTTGAGAAAAATGCTAATATGGCTAACAGAGTATGAGGGTTTATTTCTCCTCCTTATGCAATATTGTGGGGTCCTTTACCCCCTTGGCACAAAGAGGTGATCGGCTTCTGTGCTTCTGAGTGTTGTGAGATTCTCTACAGTGCAGAGGAGCTGGGTATGAGATAAATCTTTCCAATATTTACATATTTACAAGTCCTTGGGTCCTTGGGTCTGGTGAATATGAGCTCATATTCAGCTGTTTTACAGCATCCCATACTATTAATAAAATCCTTACTATGGACTTGATATAAAGTATGGAGAGCACCCGAATGCCTCTGCAATGTGTGCTACTAAGAGCAGCAGAAAGCACTTGATGGAAGGAATGTTTACAAAGTTCTTGGTCATAGTTTACTGTAAATAGATACAATGCCTAAGTATTCTCCAGGTGGTGTCACTGCTACTCTTTCTGCTTGTACAGGAGTAAACCTGCCACAGCTGACGTTGAAGATCACTGTTATATGTTCGTCCCGGTCAATTACAGTTGATCACTGAGGACATGTTGTCACTAGATGTTGTGTGGCGAATGTTTCTGATTGAAGGAGAGGGACTCAGGTTATTAAGAGGGCTCATCTCAAGGGCTTCAAGGCCTTTCAAGTGTCTGTTTGCCTTTCTTCTGCCCTCGGTGCATCTCAAGGATGCCAGCGTTTCGCTAACGTTCCATTACAGAAATGTCAGCAGCGACGCCAACCAAGATCTAAACAATGGCATTTGAATAAACGCCGTCCACTCTGCCTAAGGCCGTTTGGGACGTGATTTGATAAATATTGCTGTTATGTCTCAGGAATAACCAATATCACAGTGTTTGTCCTTTGATGAGATGAATTTATTCCGCTCTGTATTCTTTGTAGTTTTTTTCCGTTTTTCTTCTGGACATGTATTTTTTTTTTTTTTTTTTTTTTGCTGAGGAAATTGAAGGGAGGAGGGGGTTGCGTGAGGGTTGCTAAAAGATTAAAAATGTTCCACTTGTGACAGGTAGGACTATGAATCATGCGGCATATTTTCTTTGAAAGAATGGAATCATGTATTTATAGAAGCAATTCTCAGCACCTGCCGCGCCGCAGAGGATCTTATTTGCAATTCGGTGGCGGCCTCGCGTTTGTTTTGGATTGCCTCTATAAAGAGTGTGTTTACTCCGGATTTTTGATGTGACTTAAATAGGTGAACAGGGTCTCTCCGAGGTTGCCATGGGTACGTCATGGAACTGGGACTGCTTGTGTGATGCTCTGGAAAAAAACAAAAATATAAACATATAAAACAAACAGGTCACAAATAATATGCAAGCTTAAACTCCTACACATTCCTCTGCCTTCACACTATGGAACCAGCTGGTAAAGTATCTAATAAGGGTTCTCTCTTACAAGAACCACTTTCAGTGGATGGTTCTTGACTAAAGCCTTCCTGTAAATGAGACCTGTGAGTGTGCTGAGTGTTTCTCATTAGCATAGAACCTTTTTATTTTGTTGTAGGAACACATTTCCTGCAGCTATATTTACAGGGATCTTTGTGTGATGCCATAGAAAGCAGAATTTTGCAGCCGTTAAGCACCTTTTGAAGGATTATTCTTTAAAGAGACCATCTTGTATATGAGATGTGACACTGTTAAGAAAATTGCAAAACAGAAGAGGTGTAGGAATTCAAAGGAATGCAATGAATTTAAGAGAAGTTCACATTGTTTTGCCTAAACCTTTATACAAACCAAGATGTTTCTCATGATTGCTGTCTATGGAAAGGTTCTTACAGTTTGTACTGGATGTGCATGTGTTTTAGATCACTGAGGAGTGTGTTGACTCTGAAGTTTTGATGTAAAAATTGGGCAAACCGTGTTGCCAGCATTGATGTTGCCTTGGGAATGTCATGGAAAAATAGGCTGTCTGTGTGAGCATATATATATATAAAAATCTCCTCGTCATACTATGGAATCTACTGTCTATTGTATGGAACAATATCATAGCATACCCATAAATTATTGGTTGCCCTAGCATAAATATTTGGCATGGACAGTCATTTACTTAAGCCTGTAGATGAGACTGTAGATGAAAGCAGGGTTATAGCTAGTGTTGAAATTAGTGTTAGGGTTAGTGTGATGGCTAGTTTTGAGTTTGGGTTTAGGTGGCGGGTTAGGCTGAGGGTCAGATGCAGACTATGGGTTGCATTTAGCAGTACTATATCAGCATGTGAATTTCACCAACATTCTTAAAAGATAATGTGCCAGGATAAGATTCTGCGCAATTCCATTGAAGTTCCAATTTTGGTTCAATACAGGACCTTTCAGTGGATGGTACTTTAGAGAACCATTTACACAAATCATCCTCTAAGGGACAATCAATAAATGGCCAGCGAATGTGAAGACCATTTAAGAAGATTGAAGACAATCCACATAACTGACTATTATTTCAGAAACACTAAAATGCTGTTACAAAGGGTTTCTCAAGCTATGCCAAAGAAGAACCAGTTCAGGATCCCTGAAAAACCTTTCAGGTGAAATTCCATTAGGAAGCATTCTACTGTGTGCTCTGTAAATGCTTAATAATTTGTGTTGTTGCTGTGCAGCATTCCTTCTGCTCCATTAGAGAATTGTTTGCATAAACACAATATTTAAGGGAATGCATCACTGGCCACATTATTGGAAACACTTTTGTGGAAGGTCCACTTTGTTGGTGTACAGTTAGAGACCGTAGCCCATCTGTTGTCATGCGCAATTTGCATGGCAGCAGATGGGCCATAGTTGCTAACAGTACACTAGTGAATGGTACATAACACAACATATGCCCATCAAGAAATATGTGTTTTATAGCATGGTTAAGCAAATGTTTGACATCTGAATGGAAATGATAAGAGAAACTGACTGTGTTTTGTGGGAAAAAAGAAGAAACAAAGAAAACACAGTTTCTATAGTTTTTTTTTTATTATTATTTTTGTAATAACTCTGTAGTTACAAATTAATAAAATAAGTAAGTACTTACTTGTGTTAGGTATGGATTATATATATATATATATATATATATATATATATATATATATATATATATATATATATATATATATATGGCTTTAATGAATACAAATGCATATTACATTTGGTTTATACACATGTAATTACATGTAATCTCTATAACCATGTGTTTTCTGTAATGTAATACAAGTGTAGTAGGCTGAGTGTAATTACATTTATACTACATTCTACTTGTAGCTTCATTTTCAATTTCATGTAAGTTTTCCGACTAATCAACCAGAACCAATGATTTCCTCACTACATAGTATTACAATTATTACAATTATTACATAGTAATTGCAAACATTATTAATGTCTAAGTACATAGTTATTGACATCATGTAGGAAGTCTCTTCTGGCTTGAAAAAAAAAAAAGTTACTTGTTGACTGAAGTTGAACACACTCTCAGGAGTTATCTCCCCTGTGTCCTTGGCTGTGGGATCTGTGCAGACCTGGAACCCAGCCTTGACCCCAGCCCTCGAGGGCCCCACAGTCTCTCTTTTGTTCAAACGCCGACTTCAAGAACATGTTGCAGGCAGGTATGGCATTGATCTCTTCATCAGCTTTGAAGGACGGGCCAGTGATCTCGCATTCTGACGGCACAGAGGAAGGACCTGACAACACGCCGTCCATCAAGTCCTCTCTGCAGGGTGAGCGCAGTCCTGCGCTTTAAAGCAGTTGACTTTGCGGCACAGTCTGCATCATGAGCCCATGTACAGAACCACAGTGCGGTCATTTGACTTCTTATCACGATACCTTACACATAGGCAATAAAGTTCAGGGGATCAGTCTGACTTTGGTGCGCTTGGGGTATGTGAGGTCATCCTAGTCTAAGAGGTTATACAACCTCAGGGCTTTGGTCTTCAAAGAATTTTAGGTTCTGTTTGAAACCAAGCTTGGGTGAGTTGTACATACCTTGCTTTACCAGATGGATTATGTTCTCAACAAGTCTGGTGTTCCTGGGAGTGTGATGACTGTACACTGGTTTATGAAATGACCCTCAGATCCACACAGGAAGTCAAGCCTTCCGTGTTTCCCAAGTTATCCCAATGGCAACCTTGAAGCTTTAGAATTGACCTCATTTTAAACTTCTCCCTCCAATTAAGTTGAAGATTCTCTGGAACAAAGCAGCTCTTTGTCCCAGGGTTGAGCGGTGTGTTTCCTGATGGAAGACAGAAGGGGTCCAGACCATCGCTCCACCCCATAGACTGCAGTGAGAGGCGAGGAGAACAGGGGCTCTAAATCAAGCCCACTTCCTTCTCGCTCCCACTCTTCATTTGCAGACAGGGACTAATTCAGTGCGTCTCTCTGGGACTCCCCTTATTTCTCTTTGCATTTCTCTCTGTCCAGGGGAGAAAGACAAGGGCCTGAATGGTTTAAATGTTTAGCCGGAGAGGCAGTCATAAATTGCAACCTGCTGTTCTGAGCACAGGGATGGAACGCTTCTGCAATGTAAAGCAGTGGCATTGAGATTAACCTGTCTAGTCATGGGAAGTCTCTCTCTCTCTCTCTCTCTCTCTCTCTCTCTCTCTCTCTCTTTCTCTCTGTGTGTGTGTGTGTGTTTGTGTGTGGTGTGTGTATTCACTGCAATAAAGGTGTTAAATCCAAAGACTTAATTATTCCAAGGGGATTAATAAAGCACTACTTCATCATTTCACTTAATACAAATAAATAATAACACAAGTGTTTAGAACGTAAACAACAAGTTGTTGACGAATGTCTCAGCGTGTAAAATATAGACATGATTTTTCTTGCCAGCACAATGTTTTAACAGTGAAGCCATGACTTTTTCACCTGGCCTGACTGTGTACTCTCTGTTCAAATCACCAGCCAAGGCTTGGGAAATGAGGATGACAGTATTTATGAGCTCCTAATACAGCAGTGCTGCCCTGGGGCCTTTGAGTCACGCTCACCTGAAGGCTGCCCGCCACTTAGTAACCAGAATGCCGGAGGGTCTTAAGGGTTTAGCAGCAAATCAGCCCACTGTGCTCTTCTCTCCAGCCTCTCTAGCCCTGTCGCCTATTACACATGATGAGGATGTCATAAAGCTGACGACTCAATTGCACACATCGGGACAGGGAGTTTTCTCCAGGCCAGGAGCTGGTTTGACCCTCCTTGGCACTTGAGGATGTTTTGCTGTAAATAACTGCTGGAATTTTAGAGTGAATTACAGTGCTATTTAAAGTAATATATTTGCCATGTTATGTTTACATGTTTATGTGGTTATGTCCAAGAAATTATTAGGTATAAAAAAAAAAAAAAAACAGTGCCACTCCTACAAGAAGACAGCTTATAATTTGTAGTAGTTTTGTGATCATTTATTGAGCTACCCTCCATGTAACTGAAGAGGAATTACAGAAACAGTGCTGTAAACTGTTGCGGGGGAATGTTTGCCTTCTGGTTAGGATTAATGAAACACCAAGTAAGATTTGCTACTTTTGCTCCTGGGCTCCCTCTGCAGTTGAAGAGTGTAATTCATTTTTACAGCACCGTCCTCAAATCAAGGTTGGAGAGGAGTTACAAAGTGCAGTTTCTGTGGTGCAGATATGTAGAGTACAATACACCAAATCCCTAATCCACCAGAACAACACAGTCGTCCTTTATTTGGGGACATATGTTAAGACTACCAGCTGAAATAAAAATGCACAGTGAGCTTACTTAATTACACTCTTTCCTTCTCTGGTAATGGTACGAGAGTTTTTATTTTTATCCAGCTGTAAAGAATCCAACAAGAGGACAGAGAAGTCCTGCAGTCCTTCTCACACCCCCAGTTGCTTATCCTCCCTCTTCTCAAGGGCCATACTGCTCTGAAAAGGCTCCTTATCGATGGCGCGTCTATAAAACACGACCACATGCAGGAGCTTTTTAGCGTAAGAAGATACGGCCAGCCGCTAACAGAGGACCCCCTCTTGAAAGGCCGCAGAGCTACAGATAAGACACTCCATTACCAGACTATTATCAGGCACTCGGTAGCTGCTGTGTAGAGGGTCCGTCTGAAAGGACTGAGATTGGACACTAAACCAAGGACATGTATTATCTCACCGTCTACTGCTAAGGAAGCAATGCCGTCTCATTAATGAGGAAGGACAAATATCTCATTAGTTTATGACATTCCATGAACATGGCTGGGTCTATTTCTGTCCGGTAAATGCCTTCTTGGTGGTCCTTGGCTTGACCCAAGAGCAAGGCTCCTGAAAGAGTACAGTATCCCAGTTCCTAGCTCTAGATGGTAGAGTTTTCAGGAAGCTTTATTTTAGATTAAACTTTCTCACTCTGGTGTGACATCTGGTTTTGTGAGGGTGGCTGCCAGTAATTTTCTGATGTTGCTGATATAAAAAATAAAATTATAGTTACAAACGTATCATGGAAATGCAGTTGCAACAGCTGTGAGATTACAATCAGAACAGTAGTGTGGCAAGAAATAAAACTGCAGCTGGACCTGAATAAACCCATCTCCACATCATTTAAACCCACAGGCATAAAGGTATAAGTGGGTGTTCAATTGCTTTGGTTGATTGTGGGAGACAGGTTGGCTTTCACTTTGTGAACTTTGATGAACTTTGTGTGTTCACAAAAACAAACTGAGGCCATGTTTTTTGTGTCTTACACTGCCCTCGCATCCCTTGTGCTCCAGCTTTGAGTCCGACTGGTGGCTATTTGCCTGGAACAACAACAACAACAACAACAAAAATTGTATATGGTTGTATTGGTCCTGGCCACTACGCTACGAGTCAGAAATGTCTGAGAATAATGTCAAAATATTTCAAGAAATAAAGTAAGAATATTTTGAGAATAAAATCAGAATGTTCAGAGAAAAAAAAATCTAAATATTTAGGTTGTAGATTTTTCAGCATTGAAAAATGTGAAATGTAGTCTGTGTTTTCCATTGGAGTCTTGAGCACTCTTTTCAAAAAATACAGCTTATCAAACCCATTGGTGCTTGTGTGTGTGTGTGTGTGTGTGTGTTTTGGGTGTCATATAGATGCTAAGTGCATGTTTCTAATATATTTTAGACTATGGTGACTTTTTTAAAAGGTTGTCATAACTGAAAAATAGTTGGGAAATGCTGGAAGATGCTGAAACATCGCTTTGAGACGTTTATTGCATTCAGCTACAAAAGCAGCTCGCTCAGATGTTGATGTTGCATGATGAATTCTGGTTCCAACTCATCCTATAGGAATTGAATGAAGCTCATCACTCCAGAGACCCCGCATAGGCCTGTAAGCTCACGTTCACCTTGATTACTTGATGTGGAGTGGTTGTCCAGACCCAGAGCTTAAGTACCTGACTTCACAAATGCCATCAGATCCTCACTGCAATATTCCCGTACCAACTCTGAAGTATTCCCTGAAGAGATGTAGTTACTACCATAAAGAAAAACTGCCTACATTACGTAGCCCACAGCAAACTGACTGGGTGGTCTTGTTTTACAGCTTGTGGGTTGGTGGGCTGCAGATCCTGACGTGAATGTGATAATGTATTTATTCAAACATGGCCTCTTCAAGTGAATATCTTAGACACACCTTAGGGGCACTGTGAATGTATCTGATAGCTCAGGACTACCACAAAGGAAAACCGTGCTTGTGTTGGATGAAGAAAGCCACGTGTTGCGTAAGGAATCCTAATGGCAATGCAATTTGTGTCAATATCCCAAAAAAAACATCCCCAAGACAGAAACTCTTTTGAATTGTATTGAGCTTCGCCTGCTTTTGCACAGATCCCTTGGAACCGTTTGATAATGATTATGAAAATTGGCCTAATTATGTCAAATTGTAGTCTGTTCTGGAAGAATCCTCTCAAAGCAGCGAGAATCGCTTAAGGCTACAGCGGCACGTCCACTGTGGACACAAGCTGTTGCTCTATGCTGCAGTTTGGGAGGTGATCCATGTGGATAGAAGCAAGGGTGGAACTGATTGTTTGTTATTAAGGAGGACAGAATGAAAGTAAATCATATGTTTAGCATTATCTCCCCATCTATATATGCTTACCTCTACAAGACTAAAAACTCTGTAAAATGATAATGTATCAAAATAGACTTCTACTTGGCCTTCTGTTGCACTCTGGTGGTCATGAAACAGTGATTTTATTAGGTCAGGTTTAGCTACATCATTTTTATTATCTCACTCTGATGGACATTGGCAGCTACTGCATTTAATTCTTCATGATGTTGGCTTCAACTGTAACACTGCCAAAAATGGGGAGCTGTACAGCGTTTGTTACAAGTTAGACATTAATTCTGATGCCTAGCCATGAAATATAACCCTTAGCCTGACCCTGCCCTTAAACATAACCCTAATCCTAACCCTAACCCTAATAAAAACCACAGCCTTAACCCTAACACCTGCCCCAAACCTTTACATCTACCCCAGCCAAATGTCGCTGTGCCACACTAAAATCAGAGCTGTAAAAATTCAATATAATCCAGGATCCAGCAGAAATATAAAACATGCCATGCACAATCTCTACAGGCACTACATATCCCATAATGCCCCAACACCTTTTCAAATGCTAAAGTGGCTGATGCTTTCTGTCAGAGAAATACTGGCTCATTTGCACTGGCTCAATTTATTTTAGCTCATAAAAAAATTGCTGATAACACTCTCTCAAAAACGTACTGCTTCAGTTTTAATTTCTTCAAGAATGTATCAAATTTAATGAAATTTATGATTTAATTTTTTCTTTGTTTTTACATTAATCCATTTTACAGGTGTTTGGATGCACAGTTGTGCCCCTAAGACTGATTGGAAAATATTTTGTATGTGCCCCTGTACAACATGCAGTTGTATAAGAATTGCCCCTGATCAATATGTACCCCTAATCTTTCAAAGCTACCAAACTTCTGTATGTTTCTGAACTACTGTCAATAAGCTTGGGGGAGAACATTAACTGCCCCAGAGCATGGGGCACTACTTGAATGGATTAAATGTGGTTCATTTGTTTGTCCTGTTGAAGTCTGGTCCTTTCTTTCACTCTGTTTAACAGGAGTGGGCACACATTCCCTCGTGACCCACCCTTCACAATATTAACCTGAAAAAGACATGTCAGAAAAGGTGCCCCTAACTCTGTCTCAGTGTTTTAAATCCCTTATAAACCTCTTGCCTGTAATACATTTAACACATGTCCTCCAGGTGTGTATGTGTTGGATTCCTGTCATTTACTGCAGGTTTGCGGGGTGTGGATGATCTGTGCCCCCTCGCCGGCCATCATTTCCTGCCTTCTGACATGGAGCTGGGACTATTAATATGTAAAGATAGAGCTGGTGTTGAAGATCTTATTATTATTCCATGCCGGGGCCCGTAGAGGCTCGTTGGAAGTGGTTGGGGGGAAAGGAGTCGAGATCAGGGCAAGGCAGCGGCGTGCTGAGCAGATGGGATCGAGGGGGTTGGTGGTTGGTGGAGAGGGGAAGGAATAAGCCATCAACTTTTCACTGCTGCTTTCAGCACCTTCATCTACAGTATGTACACCCTCCACCCCCCACCCTCATCCACTTCCCACCACGCTCTTTTACCTCCTACCCACTCACTGCACTTCAGACAGTAAATATATACTTAGCCCCCCTCTGTAGCCGTGTGGGGGACCACTCCGATAGTTTCCCCTACATGATTCAAGAGGGAGAAAAAGAAGGAAAGAAGGAATGAAGGAAGGGAGCTCACTTTCTCAAGACCTTTCAGAAAGATGTGGTTGGAAAGGCCCAGGAAGCTTTAATTGGAGTTTGCGCTTGTTGTCATTTGGGTGACAGCGAGGTGGCGTATTATTTCCCAGACGTTCGTTTAAGGAGAAGTCAGGGGAAGTTCAGGTGGTTGAGAGAAAGTTTACTTCACTTATTCTGGACTACATTATGCAGAGTCAAGGTATGTAAGGACACCTGTCTTTTTTTTTTAATCTGAAGAAAGTCCTTCTTAGTTTTCACTGTAACTTTTCAATCAGAAAAAAAGTCTACAAAGGATTTATTAGCATATACATCTCAACCTTGAGAATACTTAACTTCAACACTTAGTTACACTTCAACATTTTCAAACACTCTACAGAATCCAGGGAGGTGCATGCAGGGCATGGTAAGTATGAAAATACACCCTGCTCCCAAACTGTAGACGTTGGAGGCATGAACATGAGTGAAGGTCTGAATGTATCCCACCAATTGATCATCTTTCAGGGGGCACTGGTCCTTCTCAGGGCGACACACACTCATGCACTCCCTCACACCCTCACACTTATAAACACTGTGTTTTTGGAGCATGGGAGGAAACTGGAGCACCAGGAAACCCATGCAAACACAGGGAGAACATACCAAACTCCTCACAGACCGTCACCCAGAGTGGGACTCCTTAGGCACGGGACTGTACAACAGTTGAACTTTCTTCTCTGATAAGATTAAACATTATCCAATCCCAATTTAAGACTGTGGTGCAACAGTTAGTGTCCCCATAGTCCCAGGGTCTTAGGGTCCAGAACTCAAGTCTCACTTCGGGTCACTCTCTTTGAGCAGTTTAGTGCTTTCTCCCTGTCTCAGAAGGGGTTTCCTCCAGGTGCTCTATAGTTTCCTCCCACAGTCTAACAACATATTTCTTGATGGACTGGCTGTAACTGGGTGAGTGTGTGATATTGTCCACAGCTGTGAGAGTGACGGGGTGAGTGTGTGATGCCCTGTGATGGACCCGTGTCTAGGATGTGTCCCCACTTTGCTCCAAATGATTCACCTCAGAATTGATGGTGGATGAAGCATTTACTGAATATAAATTAATAGGCAAATCTGTGAATGACTGTTTAGATATTAATAAAGGAATTATTATTATTTTTTTAATTTACTGTAAAATTTCTAATGACTCATGTACTCTTTTAAAATTATTATAATCTCTAGTGTGGTAAAATACACTTTTCCATACTTTTATTCCCATGGGGAGTATTCCAGTCTGTGTTAGAATAATTAATGACACATGCCCTCGTTCGCCATGTCCCATTGTTCTCCTGAAATGACTGATGCTTAATTTTTTTATTTTTTATTTTTTTTTGGGAGAGGGAGTGATGGGCTCTTAAAACCTTTCAATCAAGCGTGAAAATGAGGCAGGAAATTGTGTCCATACTGCCGCCGCCTTAATGTGCCCAATGAGGGAAGGAATAATGGTGGCAGTGCTCGTGTGAGGTTTACTGTCGTCCAGAGAACTAGCAGATGGAGGATTGGCTTCCAGACGAATGGGGGCTTACCTTAAAACCTGCGGGTCAGTGCAGTTATGTTCCCCAAGGCGCCCATCGCACCTTCCCACAGAGCTGTTCTAGCTGTAATTACACGCGAGAACAGAGGGATTATGGGAAGAGAGGCCCATAGCTTTGGTTATCCACTTGCTGTTTGTTTAAAATGGTGGGTTGGTGTGGCATCAGGCCAAGAGTGTAACTTTGGGTTGAAAACTGGTGAGATTGAACCAGACATTCAGTGGGGGTCAAGGGGCATGCACCTCATGGAGACAAAATGGTAAAGTCTGACCAGGTAATCTGGACTATGTAGTCTAATGGGTGTCTCATGGGGCTGTACACCTAGCTCCAGACAGCACTAATAGCCTGTATACAAACCCAGAATTACTTATTTGGAAGGCCACATAGTTTTGCTTTCATTAGTTTGGCTAATTTGATTTTTATTTCTATTGTTTTTATCATGAAAATGTATAGATGTTATAAAAATGATGAAGAATTCTAGTCTATATTATTTTGCGAGATTCAGTCTTGGTGAAGCTTTCGTAAAAGTGGTTGTAACTAAATGGAACTTGAGCCTCCACCCTCTTTAAACTTCCTCAGAAAGGTGTGATTTGTAGATCACTGATAGACCATTTCACAGAGGGAAAATTTCCTCGATGTGGGAATGTTTCTGACAGGATAGCATATAGCCTTTGGCAAATAATTAAAGCCTTTAACGGAGGAAAATAACACCCATCTTCGTCTTGTCATACATTAGTCTGATGTGAATCATTAGCTCAATTAACCTTTCATGTATTTCGAGAGTAAATTATGCCAGTGCGGCCCTGATCAGTTAACGTCCTCGCTAATACACACCGATATACCCCGCAAATCATAGAACACCGGAGGTGATGTTCATTTTAACAATAGCGCTATGGCTATTTAAACCTGCCATCTGCTTGAGTGATTATGACTGAACAGGGTTGTACTACTGTTCTTTAACTGGGGATAAAAGTATTGTGAAAATATCTTTGAGAAAATGTTAGATATATTGGAATACGTTGGATTTTGGGTGGTATAACCACTTTCCAAATCTGGATTAATAACCACTAACATTAAAGATGTTTGCATTTATTACTTCAGCTTCTGTAATGGCTTCTGTAATCTTCATCAGGATTGTGTTGGAACAAAAGCCTACGTAAATGAAATTCACTTGCAGGCAATTTCAAGTCCTCATTGACAGTGTCCAAGGCTGTGATTGAACCTACAGCTGTACTCTTGATGCTGTGCTCGACAGGAATAACTATCAAACACTTGGATTTGTGGATCAAATCTAATCATCCAGCTGCTGACCTCACTCTTGCTCTTGCGACTGGATGCAACAGTCAAAGCTTCAAAAGACAAACATTCCTAAAGAGGTTGTCTGTGTCAGTTAAGGAGCAAATGGATAACCAGGTGGCTATAACGCTCTGGCCACATGTGTTGGTCAGTTCGTATAGAACCAAGCCATTACGATTTAGCAATACCTCTTCATTTCACTCTGTGTTACTTCCTACTCTGTGTGATTAGAGTGCAGGGGCCTGTGTTTAACCCTGAGGTCAGAAACATAGCTGCTGTCCTGCCAGGCAGTGCCTGGGTCAGTGGGAGTTCAAAGGCAGGTCACAGCCGTGGGGGTGAGGACACAGGTGGGGTCATGTTTCCTCAGGACAAGTTATTGAGTGACACTAACAGCATCCAGCAGCTTACTCAACACCTTGCTTTTGACAGAGGTCTTCAGGCGAGAGATCAGGCATTCAGGAAGATGGTCACAGTCTCAGCTTTTTATTGTTATTAACCTCGGTTTCAGAAATGTTTGGACCCTATTTGCCATCTTATTTAAACTGAAAATAATTGTTTAAACATGAAAATGTATGTTTGTATTAATTACTGTACACTTAATCACCCCACTGACCAGACTGGAGCATTTCGCAGTTCTACAATTACATACTGTATTCTATTTATTGCTAGGTATACTTCTTTAGCACACATTCACCCTGTTCTTCAATGGTCAGGACCCTCATAGGACCACTACAAAGCAGGTGGATCATGCTCAGTGCTGTGTGTTAGTGTGTGTTGTGCTGGTATGAGTGGATCTGGCACAACAGTGCTGCTGGAGATTTTAACCCCCTCAATGTCACTTCTGGACTGAGAATACATCTACAAGGTGGACCAACAAAGAAGGAGTGTTTTATGGGACTTTTTCACTGCATGGGATTACTTTTGGCTGGATGCTATCCACTAGCACAGTTCCCCCACAAAATGGAGCCGGTGACATCATAAAACCCGGTCTCTAACAGGAACCGCGGGCTTAGAAACCACAACAATGCCGGTGGTAAAGTTAGGCACTATTAATTCATCGTATATTTTAGATTTTGTTTTTTAGACTGAACAGCTCCGCACCCCAATTCTTACAGATCAGTTTTCCTTGTTGCCCATTCAGCTTTCGCTGGAGATTTGCATCTGCCACCGACCCAAGAAGGGTTTGAACCTCTTCAAAACATATCAGGGTAATATTTCGAGCTGCCATTGTGAGTCAGATAAAAACAAATGTGAAAGCTGCTGTAACTTCAGAGATTTTACAAGAGGTGAGTTTGTGCTGGAGCTTTGCATTTCATGGTGGTTGACAGGTCCGTGGCTGATCAACACTCTACAGGGTTTACAGAACATGTTTCAGTACCTACTCATCATGGTTGGAACCATACGCAAGCATGAACTAAAAAAGCAAAAAAGGAAAAGCAAAAAAAAATGAGCCGAGTCAAGTCATGTAGGTTCCATGAAGTGGAAAACACCATAAGAGTGGAAAGAGGATGGACACAGGTTTTAAAAAACTAACTAAGACTAACACACACTGACACATCACCACCATGTCTCATTACTTTTATGCTGTAACTACTTCCCCCAGAGTAGAAAATGAAAGGGGGACAAGCCAAAACAGGTTGAGAGACAGAGAAAGACAAAAAGGAGCCAGGTTGATGACTCCTTTTGTAAAACCAGTGAGGGGAAAACAAAGAAGGAGAAAAAAATGATTAGCATTCTGGAATTACAGTTTTTTGTGAGTCGATTTGGTACATTTCTCACATCATGATTTACATTGGCATCACAACAAATGCATTTCTCAGTACAGTTAGTGCAAACAGCAAAACTCAATGGAATACTTGCAAAAGCATGTACCTTGCTCAGAATTCTTTGTTTTTGCCTCAGTCAACTTGTCAGTGCCATCAGAATGTCTAGTCCGTGTGTCATTGCTTATGAACAAGGCAGTCAATATACTTAGTCATGTTGTCAGTGCAGTTTACACTGTAAGTATGTTCTAATGGAAACTAGCTAGGCTTTTGAATAAAGAACGCTTCCCAGTCTGTGCCATATCAATTGAAACAGTACGTGTTACACACAAAATACAAACTTACACAGAACACAGAGTTACACTTGACGGTATGTGGGAGACTGACAGCAAGAAACTGGACTGGAATTTCTTTCGCACTGCAATTTATTGACAAAATATAAGATAGAAATTCAGGATAGACACGACTGTTTGACAGCACTCTGTAACACAAAAGAAAAACAGCAAAATTAGAAACTTACTCTAAACATTCAAAACAACCCGAGACAACAACTTAAGGAATTATAGTAATTCTATACGTCCAGATGTTCCTTTCTGTTGGGCCACATGTTTTCCTACCTCTTTTTCTGTCTTGTCCCCTCAGCCTTCGTCCAACGTAGCCTTACCCCTCTTCTCAGCTGTTCACAGCTTTGTATTTCCACTGTGAGACGTTGTGACACTGCAGTGTTTGCTGTCTATATATGTTTGTCATGAGATGCACCTCTGACCTAATGTTGAGAGCTGTTTGATCATTGTTTGATCTAAACTTTCACAAATTCCCCTTACAGTTTTTCTCAGTTGCTTTGGTCCATTTCTCACATCACTATTAACATTTGCACAACAGTAAGTTAATTTCTCAAAACAATTAGTACAAACTGTAAATCTTAGTTGATAACATGCAAAAGTGTGTCACTTGCTCAAAATGAAAAGTTCATTCCTCAGAAGCAAGTATTCATATCAATGAATGTGTCTGTGTCATCAAAATACAAACTCATGAGAGCATTGTTTATGAACAAGATAGTCAAATGGCTTTGTCATGTTTTCATTATGACAGTTCACTCTGTAAGTTTTTTCCAGTGCAACTCAGATTGCGGTGTCACTACTTGAAAATGCTCAGACAGCACTATACACTATTAGCACACCCATTTGAAGTCTACAGTTAAGTTACACATTATTGTATTTAGTGAGGTAAATGAGTACAAGACAGTATGTGTTTCACATTTTTACTGCATATGCTCTTTGAAATTCTAATTTGTTCACAGCACTGAGCAAAAGCAAAGTACAAACTTATTTACAACAAAAATAAGAAACACTCTTTGGATAGAGTTGTGCCTATATTGCAGCTCAAATTGAAACTGAATAGGAACATACAAAGTACTGTAAATCGTTCTTGCACATCCATGCATTCCTGTCTGTCTGGCCACATATTTGCATCGACATCACAGCGAATATCATCCCTGGCAATACAGCAAGGAAAGTATCTCCTCGAGTGGTGAATCCACCCTCAGCAGGACTCTGCTGTGATGTCATCACGTGCTGCATCCATGGCCACTAATAGGGCCATTTGGGTCTGTGAATGCCAGTCATATACCTTCCACCTCCAGGCAGAGAACAACTCCTCTATTGGATTAAGGAATGGGGAGTAGGGAGGGAGATATTCCACCAGCAGCCTTTCATGTGCTGCAAACCACTGTCTGACCAAATCTGAGTGGTGAAAATGCACATTATCCCATATTACCAAAAACTTGTTCAGATGGTCTCCATTTAGACCCCACTCATTCTCAGGGATTATGTCCCTGTAAAGAGTGTCTAAAAAAAGTCAGCAAATGTTGTGTGTTGTATGGACCAAGACGGGGGATATGGATGAGGAAGCCCTAACCCTAGTGCTGAGTTACTGTCCAGTATACACACTAGTTCTCCCAACAAAATGTTTGAATAATTGAATTTTCAGTGGATCTTCCAACATTTGGCTGCACCCTTCACCCAGCCTCAACTATTGTGAGACCATGATTAACTACATGGTCCACAATTGTAGCCCTAATTTCATCAGTAATCTGCCTATGTACTTGGCCTCTTCTTCCTCTTCCCCTGGTTTGTCCCATTCCCCTTCCTCTACGCATCCTCACCTGTCTTCCACAATGCTGACCTTCAATTTCTGTGTCACTGTGTTGTCAACATGGTACACAATATATCCTGCTTGGTTCATATATGCCTGCCAATTGGGGGTTCATGGGATTCAGCTTTGAGTGACTGTGGAGAAGTGACTTATCATTGGTTATAACTAATGCTTCAGATACTCCTCATCAGTGAAAGCTGAGGTTCACCTGAGAGGAACTGTTCAATTTGGGAGACATTTTCAGAAACAAATGATAAAGAAATGCAAAAAAAAAAGATTTTTTTGAATGCTTTTGACAACTAGTTCAACATTTTTGTATGTAATGACTCAAACAATGAAATTAGGACTGTTAGTGTCATAGGGAAAGACTATTCAGTATTTATAAGTATAGTTAATTTTGACTGACATGACATAAGCAAATGATAATGTTATAAACCAGCAGAGAATTGTCTGGAAGCAATTGATGCATGTCCAAAAGCATTTGCAATTTGTTGGACGGAATGAGAAACTGCTACTATGATGTGCACAAATGACTCTTATCTTGTGGAGGATGAAGTAACAGTTATGAGAATTTTCATTCTGATCAGTGAAATGCACCAAAGCAACTGAGAAAAACTGTAACTAAAAGCCAAGATTCACCTGAGAACAATTGAATCAATTTAGGACAAATTACTAAAATTTACCCCCGATGATTCGTTCGATATATGCCCGGGAGGTGACAACTTTCCTGGGCATGGGGGATTGAGCGTATGAGGGGTTTCCCCCTATGGTCTCCTATATCCGTCCGACGGGTACCTTAAAGGTAGGAACTCAACCTCGGGTCCATCTCGGATCACGGGGTATTGGGGACTGCCTTAGGTCCATAGGCCACCGACCACCTGCCCAGGTGAATTGGTGACTCAAAAGTGTCCGTAGGTGTGAGTGAATGTGTGTGTGTCTGTGTTGCCCTGTGAAGGACTGGCGCACCCTCCAGGGTGTATTCCTGCCTTGCGCCCAATGATTCCAGGTAGGACCCACCGTGACCCTGAACTGGATAAGCGGTTACAGATAATGAATGAATGAATGAATGAATGAACTAAAATGTACCAAAAAGTTTTCATAGAAATGTACAAATAATGCCCGAGGAATTATGACATGTTCAGCACTTTTGCATGTAATGACCCAGGCAATGACCTAAAGCTTAAATGTATTGGAGGGTAAGACTATTCAACAGACAATCAGTAGAACGCATTTTGATGAACATGACATAAGCAATTGATAATGAAAAAAAAACAGCCGACAATTGAACATGGCCATTTGCATGAATGTACAAAAGCATTTGCAAAATGTCAAACACAATGAGAAATGCTATTATGAAGTGCACAAGTGACAAGGAGATGTGAAGACTGAATGAACAGTTTTGAGAATTTCAATTCTGATCTGAGAAATGAACAAAATCAACCGAGGAAACTGGAATATAATTTGAAATATAATACAAATGAAGACCAAGAGCAAAGGCAAAGAGCTGGGAGGATTAAGGCATGTTTAATTTGTAAAAACAAGAGCTGGGGGCTGTGGGTTGGGCTGGGGGTTCGGGTGTGGGAGGGGATGGGTGAGTGGGGGCTTGGCTCTCGGCATCTTCAGTCTGGGTTCTGTAATTGAAAACAAGCTGGAGGAAGATCCCTTTGAGGTCTTTATTCAGACCACAAAGAGAGAGAGAGAGAGAGAGAGAGAGAGAGAGAGAGAGAGAGAGAGAGAGAGAGAGAGTATGTGTATGAAAAAAAAAAGATGATGGAGGACTGATGAAGTAAATGGACAGAAAGAACATGAAGAAAACCGAAAATGAGAGTGTTTGAATAAGAAAGAAGTGACAGCAGACAGAAAAGAGATTAAAAGAGAGAACAAAACAGCAAGATAAAAGAAGAGAGATGAGAGAGAGAGACATGAGAACCAAATGGAGGGGAAGAACAGACAGAGAGAGATAATTAAATCAGAAAAGGAGAGAAGAGAAAATGATAGAAACTAGTGTGAGAGAGAGAGAAAGAGAGAGAGAGAGAGAGAGAGAGAGAGAGAGAGAGAGAGAGAGAGAGAGAGAGAGAGACAGTGAGAAAATGCAAAAGAGAAGCAGGTGGGGGGGAGGTGGAGGCTGTCAATGTCACCCTGTCTGTCTGTGTTTTTCCTCCCCCTCCTCTCTTAACTCTTTCCATCAGTGATGAAAAGATGTCTGTGATAATAATAATAACTTGTTATCAGGAGGAACAAAGTGACAGAGATCTAATCAGTGGCAGCGTAATCCTTCCTGTCGGTGACATCAGCATCAGGTAGCGCTGGTTTGATGGGGATCAAATGATTTGGCTGCCGCTCCAATACTCATTCCTGCTCCCTCCCTTCTGGTTCCACCCATTCACCCTCCCTGTACACTTCCTCCCTCTCTCTCTCTCTCTCTCTCTCTCCTTGTTTCCCCATTCCTCACACTCCCACCCATGAAAGCAACTCCTGGTGCATATTTACTTGGAGAAAATTCCGGATTAATGAGCCTCTCACCATAAATGATGAATTGTCCTAACTACGCCCCCCCATCCCTCCCTTTTCCCACAAAGCCACATCTTACCCAGAGCTTTTGAAACTGCACGGCTTCAATCATATCTGCCTTGAGCAGCTGAGGTAATATCTAGTAAACAATGCTTGAGGAACTTTCCGGAATTCTCAGACGCGATTTGTAGCCTCTGAGGCAATCAAGGGAGCTCCATCCATATTCGGGACAGAAGTCCCTCTCCTTTTATACCTTAATCCGCATCATTCTGCTTAAGTCCTATCCCCTGACCTCCCTCTTTCTCGCTTTCTCTTTCCCTAACTCCTCTGTCTTTTCATTCCCAAGACTCACAATCAATTACAGTGCATCAGGTAATCAATTAAAAACAACGTGGCAGGCTTTCAGTTCCATCACTGTTCCGACGTTCCCTCCCTAGAGCCTCAGAAGTCTCTCCCAGCTCCTTGCAGCTCTAATACTTTCTCTCGTTTCCCTAATCTCGTTTATCCTTAAGTCTCAAGCCTCAAGGCTAAACAAAAGTTGGCTCTGAGAGTTGCGAGAAGTCGGCCGTCATTTGTTCCTCATGATCCCCCCATTCTGCTGCTCATAATTGCCTCCCGTCTTGAAGATACGCTCCAGTCTGGAGCACTCGCTTTCTGAAAAGACTTAATAAAGCAAGATATATGAGGCAATAGCTTGGGAACTGTGTCATGTTCAAGAGGCAGGGAGCATATTGCATCAATAAAAAAGGGCTGAATGCTCTTATCCAGGCAAAAGCCTCTTTTACACAAACACTGGCGACGATGGACAATCCTGTCGAGTCACCACTTGTGCTTTTGACTCGTTATGGAGAAAATAACACATTATACAATATCACAGGTGATGATGGTAGTTCTGTAATAATGGATTTGCAGCTGGTGGGCAACATCTTGCTTGAACTTTAATAATGTGGGAATGCAAATATTCAGGTGATTGTTTGATAGCATTCCCATCTAAAAATACTAAGTACAACTGAATGTTATCTGTTGGCAGCAGTTTTTCAAAAAGTATTGCTTATTTACAGTATGACTACTGTAAACAGTGCAGTTATTTTAATAAAAATGTAATGTGTTTAAACCAAAGTTAACTGTATTGTTTTTACAGTAATATATTGTTCATGTATAGCACAATGGCACCATACTTGAAATCTACATTTCAGAGTTATACATTTACATTTATACAAGATATGTAAGAAAAAAACAATGTGTACCTTTACATAAAAAATGCATCAGATATATTTATAACAGTTGTATGTTATGAATTCAAATTTTGGGGCTCAGGCTCAAAACACTGTTAGAAAAAATATACAGTACACATAATGTTGTGTATTGTTTGGTATAATCATGCTATTTGCAGATCCAGTCATGAAATATGGCAGTAGTTAAAAAAAGGCATTATTTTTAGCAATACTGTAGATAAAGCTAGTGTTTTCACTGTAAATATACATCAGCTTTCACAGCCAGAAGCTTACTTCATTAGGTTTTGTCCTGGAGCTACAAGGCTAACATAACTAATAAGTGAAGTTTATCCCACACCACATACCTCCATCGTTACAGACTTGCCTCCAGCCTTAGGTTCTGATATCAAACAAACCTCAAGTCTTGGCCAGTTGTCAATTTTTGGGTCAGAACAAAGCCATGTAAAGTAGATGCTTCACCAGACTTTTGCTTAAAGTGGACATGGTCCAATGGCATTTCCCAGACAGGAAGTGACACTGATGTGGGTGCTTGGGAAGAAAGTAACCCTGTTGAAAATAGAGCACCATTTGGGGTGGGGGGTGTCATATTGCAGCACTTGAGGATTTCAGCACTTTTCAGACAGAAGTGAGGATGCATACTTAAAGAGGGCTTGTTTTACTTGGACATGCATACACACCCAGCCATGATAAGACAAAGATTGGGGGGCAATTTAAGGAGGCGTTTCAGATTACTCACCTTTTTTTTCTTTTGGTTTTGGAGCAAAAGAATGAAACAGAAATCGTTTGCCCTTTCACACCCCATTGGATCTCTCAAGCTCTTGGACTTTCCCGTCATCTTCTTTTAAATTACAGGCTGCAACAGCTCTTTCCAGCTCATACACCTCCATCACTTTGCATAGAGAGAAGGCTTTTTCAATAGAGTTTATATTACATCTTTGTCAGGTCACTGAATTATTGGTCAGTAATTTACAGAATCAAAAAAGAAGAACGTTTGAATACAGGAGAACCTCAAAATAGGGTCCTGCTAACTTGCCAATACCCTGGGTATTTATAAGTAGTTTGTCCATTCACCTATAAATCTTCAGTTGATGAGAGACAGGTGATTCATGTGTGATCTCTGTTCATTGTTCCAGGCCTAAAATAAATCCTGTGTTCTTCCTTAAAAAGCCCTGTGTGTTTCTTCATGGTTTATCACTTACGCTGTGTTTGGTTGTCACCATGGTTTCACACTATTCTTCCTCGTTAACTGTTCTTTGTTTTTCTGAGTTTTGTTTTTGTCAAAGTGTATTTAAGTGTATATCAAGATGGATTGACTGATTGATTCAACATATTGATTGAACAGTCAAGTGATTGAAGGTGTTTTTCTTTCCTGAATGATGTAATGCAACACCATCTGCATCTTTTACTTCACCATACACTTTTGTCTTTTACTAGGTACAGACAGTCCCTTCAAGGTCCTTGAAGGTCCATTACATTCTTTCCCCAGAAAGAAATTTGAATATATATATGGTGTCATGACTGAAAAAAAGTCTATATATAAAACAAGATTTGTGAAATCAGTCCAAATTCTAGATCTACAATTCAAATAAAAGTGGTACAATTATGGTCCCAACTGAAAGGTAGTAAGACGTACCATTGAGCCCATCACAGTGATAGCGAAAGGTACCACCACAGTAACAGTTTGAGTTCTGAAAGTGTTACAGTAGTACCCTGCACATTCTGAGGCCAAGTAGTGTCCTTTTACACTTTCTCCATGAGTGACCCATGGAAAGACATGGAAGATGTCACATTCTTCTATGCTTTCGGCAGTTATTCCCTGGCTCAGTCAACCCATAAAATATACGCAGTGATGGGCAGATCTCCTAATCTGCTGAACTCTCTCTCTCTCTCTTTCTCTTTCTGACAGGGTCTTGGAAATGCTGACAGCTCCAGTCTGAAATCCCTTGACGTCTTATTTTCAGCAGCTCGGCTGCAGCCTGAGGGCCAGCGGGGGCCGAATACTCAGCTGCCCCCAGGGCAGAGGGTCCAAGGATTGGGCAGGAGGAGGCAGTTGAGGCAGCTGAGATGGCTCCTTCTTTTTCCAGGAGGCTGGAGCATGGACTTTATCTGTGTACCCGGACACAGGGAGCATCCGCTCAGGAGGAGTGGGCAGAGGATTAGCTTAAATGGGCACAGGACCTGGGGCCTCAGGGCGGAGCGTGCATAAAGACCCTGGCGCTAGAGAGCGAGGGGTAGCATGCTGGGTTTAATTAGAAGATTCGGCAGTCGTTCTGCTTGCTTAAAGCCACCTCTGAGGGTGGACATGCCTGCTGGTTCCCACGCATAGAGGTACACTGCGATGCGTAAACACAAAGCAGG
Organism: Hoplias malabaricus; assembly: GCF_029633855.1. Lineage (NCBI taxonomy): Eukaryota > Metazoa > Chordata > Actinopteri > Characiformes > Erythrinidae > Hoplias > Hoplias malabaricus. Next base: position 39,881,386 of record NC_089806.1, on the reverse strand, counting down.
CTGCATGATCCCCGTTAATTGTCATTAATTTGATGTTTGTCTGAAGGTTCACTGTCATGAGATGGCATTCATCGAGCACCATGGAGCTCCGGCTGGAGTAATTAAAATTGCGTCACATGGCGAAGCCTCGGAGGCCTGCCGCTCCCCCTCCCCGACTTCAAACGCCTGCGAATTCCAGTCCTCTGCCCATCGCTGGTCGATTCCTGCAGAGACTCGCCAAACGCAATCAGTCTTCATCTGCTTTGCTTCCACCTCTTCCGGAGACTAAAGGCTGGAGGACTCTCTGCGACACAGCACCTGTCGGTTAAACCTTGATAAGCACCATCATTTTTATTAGAATTCCAGGGACATCCCGTCAACAACATCCCGAAATCAAAAAGCAGGTCCCAGTAGGAGTGTTTCATCTCTTGAACCACGTATCTCAGAAGCCTGACTTCCCACAAAGTGTCACACTGTTCTCTGCATCATTTACATCTTTTATTTTGTCAAATTTGCAAGTTTTAAAACAGCCCACTGCCAGCCAATCCCTGCCGTGATTTCTTACTCACAATCTAATCACTCCCACCACTTTTTTTAGTTTGCCAAGTTACACACACAGGGAATTTGTCTTGATGAGTCAGATAAGCATGGCGAGAAGATTCTTGCTAACCCTGAATAAAACATCCGTGGCCTGCTTTTGTGATATTCAGCCACAGTTCACCCTGATCCTGAGTGCACAGCATTGAGGAGCAGAAGCAGAAGCTCTGGCTATTGGTGTTTTTTTTTTTTTTTTTGCTTGGTTTTCCTCTTTTCTTTTTTTCCTCTGTTTCTCTTATTTCTCCACACTTGATCTGTTTCTTTTGCTTTGCTCAGGACTCTTTGAGACATAGCAGGTGTAAATAACACAGTGATGTGCTTCAGCTTTTCTACACACAGGGTCAGATTTTTGCGGATGTAGGTGTCGTTTTTCAGTCTGGCCTTAAACCCAAGAAGCATGGCTCTGCCCTTCCCAACAGAAGTGATTCACCTCATAAACCACATATCTCAGTCACTCAGAGGGTTCTCCAGGTATGAGTAGAAACTGTGTAAAGTGGTGTACCTTCCCTGGCAACCTTTTATTCCCTCTCTTATTTAGCGACCCTCAAGCAGTCTTAAAGCATTTACCATGTAGCCGGATCGCAGCTGCCATTTTATTGTGGTGGTTAATGGGAATTGAAAGCTGTGGTTGGGTAACTTACAATCTCCTGTCACAGCAGAGGATCCATCACAACTGACTCATTGTTGCAGCTTGAAAACACAGTGAGCAAGGAATTCCTACAGCCAACCACAGCCTCCCTCCCCTTTCCCCCTTTCATGCTACCGCAAACAGAAGTCAGGGATGTGGGACGTCCCCCTTCTTGTTCATATTCCTCCTGGTCCTGCTTGTGTCTCGACCTCAGGAGGCCAACCTTGGAAATTAATTTCCCCACTTAGCCATCAGATGTCAGTGTGTAGCTAGTGAGCTCAGTCAGTGAAGAATTGTGTGGCAACACTTGTGAGTAATTATGTGATGGAGAGAGAGGGAGTGAATGAGAGAGGGAGCGAGAAAGAGAGAGAGAGAGAGAGAGAGAGAGAGAGAGAGAGAGAGAGAAGAGAGAGAGAGAGAGAGAGAGAGAGAGAGAGAGAGAGAGAGAGAGAGAGAGAAGAGAGAGAGAGAGAGAGAGAGAGAGAGAGAGAGAGAGAGAGAGAGAGAGAGAAAGAGAGGGGTCGGGGGAGCTTGGGAAAAGCCAAACATTGCTTAAACAAAGACGACCTAAAAGGCGGCATTGTTCTTTCGGAATCCCATTTAGCTCTCACCTGTCTACTTTCTTGTTATTCTCAACCTACTGCTGACTCTTTCATCCCTCCATCCCTTCCTCCTCCTCTCCCTCATGCTCATGCTCATTCCATTTTATCAACTCCTGGACCGCTCTTAACTTCCCCCTGCCCTCAATCAGTCCACTCTAGCGGTAAAAAGCCAGCTTTGGTAATTAATCCGGAGAAGGCACGCTTTGCAAAATGAGATTTCCAGCCGGTCTTCTCAGCACTCCAGTTCCTCCAGTCCTAATCGCTGGGTGTCCGCTGGGAGGGGAGGGTAATGGATTACCCCACCGATGGTCGATCATATCGGCTTATGACCATATGCATCAAAACTCTGCCTTGGCCTCTTTACACCCCCCCTCCAACCCCCTTTCCACTCTCCTCTCCATGGCCTTGATAAGTGTGGTCTGTTTTATCCCGGCCAGCAGCCCACAGAAGGAACGGGCTTATCTCCTACGCCCCGAGAGCCTCGACATTAATCACCTTCCAGCAAAGACAGAAATTAGTCACAGTCCTATCTCCCCAGCAATCTCCCAATGATTAACTCCTGCCTGCGCTCCTGCTTGACATTGCACAGCACTTCTATGATCCCACTCTGAAATTGAAAGTACCCCCGCAATGAGCCAGAGGACAGTGGCAAGAAACTCTAGATGCTCCAAGGGTCCACGTGACACCAAAACATGGTCCAGTTTGCTGGCTGCTGGCAAACTGTACTTACTTATGCCCTTGTACAGGATATGCTTAGAATGGGCATTTTAAGGTTTGATTCTGTTCCTTATTATTTCTGTTCCTTATATTGTACATTATAGTGTGGCAAAAGTTTTGTCAATGCCATCTTTAATAAATAAAGAATTTTTACTGAGTAGAACCTTTTTTTTCCCATTTTGTGGTTCATACTGTTCAAGGCTACACCGGTTTAAGCTGCTTAAGTCCAACATTTCTTGGGTATTTTGCTTAAAGCAGTCTGTTCTCAAGGGGATTTTGTACATATTTTAGTAAAAAGACTATTCCCAGGATTGCTACAATGTGTTCAAATAGTAACTGGCATTTGACAAATGTGTAATAAATATATTTGTGGATGTCCATATGAAGTTCTGGCAACCTAGTGTGAAAAATCAGCCTTTAAACTCTATCCTAACCATAAATCTAATATTAAGCCAGTGTTAATTTAGGCAGTTAATAATGAATACGTTTTAGTCTTAGTGTTTTGACTAAAATGTTTATTAGGTTTGGTCTAAAGATTTAAGTTACTTAATTACTGTGAATTTTAGTCAACAAAATCTAAAAATATTTTAGAAAAATCTCTAGTCTTAATACATTGAATGAAAAAAATAAATAAATAATGAATAGTATAACGAAGGTTACACTGTTGTAGAGGTATGCATTATTACTAACCATTTCAAAGACTGAGTCGACTCTACAGGTTTCAACTCTACGAATCATTGGCCAACAATTGATATGAGCGGCTCCCAAACACTGGAAGAAAGATTGTTCAGGAGTCAACTCCTCTTCACTGTTCCACCCGACTGCTCTCATCGCCCAGACAATGGTTAACAGATTCTTTGTAATTTTCTCTTTTTAAATCAGAAATAATGAGTCATTTATCAGTCTTTTATATTTCATAAATGGTTTGGAGCTCACTAGATGAACATAAAATAACAGCAAATTAAAGCCAATCATAATGTAGAGAAGGTAGGAATATATGCAGTGTTATGTTTAGTAATGTATGCGCTCATTTCTGAGCAGAGCATGTTTTGATAAAGTTATGAGCAATCTAATAATAACACTGTAATAATAGCATAATAATGATTTCTTATTTTTTGGTCCATGGTTCAAATAGTGTATTTTTACAGCAACAAAGGATTATGATTCTGAAACAGAACCTTAGTGATCTAAACACCCTGAACAGTGTTCCAGTCAATGTTTAACTCAGGCAATGACCCACGCCTCCACTGCACTCGTTTACCTCAGCCCTCTGTCTTCTCTTTATTCTCTCTCTCTCTCTCTCTCTCTCTCTCTCTCTCTCTCTCTCTCTCTCTCTCTCTCTCTCTCTCTCTCTCTTTCTCTCTCTCTCACTCTCACTCTCTCTCACTCACTCACTCACTCACTCACTCACTCTTTCTCTTTCCCATTGTCTGGCCATGGCCCACTGTGATGGATGTGGGAGTAGCGTCCTTCTCACCCCTCAGCCACTGTAAACAGCCGTGTGGTTAAACTTCTCTGCCAAGCAGAATATTGATTTCATGTCTTGGTGTGTGCTCTCTCTCTCTCTCTCTCTCTCTCTCTCTCTCTCTCTCTCTCTCTCTCTCTCTCACACACACACACACACACAAACATACACAGCCCTTCCCCTTCCCCCCACCACTTCTTCAAAATGTATTTATTAAGTATCACGCTACACTTTCCATTGTTGCTAAGGAGACAACTTGCACGGTCTGTTGAGGAGGCAACGGCAAATGACTGAAGGACAAGGCTGACTCCCAGAAACCACACAAAGCACACTTACACACACAGAACACACACGAGTGTGGCAGCGTGGACGTGTTGGAGGGAAACTGGCTAAACATCAACGACTCCCCCCTTTTCCTCGCATTATTTTTTTTTTCCTCAAGCCACTCAAGCCTGCTGCCTGTGTAAGCTCTTTTTGAAGATCAGTTCAGATTACATTATTGATCCACTACTCTCACTGGGCTATGTGTTTTTTAAAATTCCTTAGGCTGGAATTGTGTTATTCATGTCAAAACTAAGGAATGTGTACGTTAGGACAATAGGAGCTATTCTGCAGTCACAGACACGGTCACATTCCTAGGCATTTTACATTCCAGTTCTTGTTATTCAGGAAATATGTAGAAAATATTTATTAATTCATTCATTCATTCATTTTCCGTAGCTACATTATTCTCGTCAGGGTCAGGCTTGTTTCAGAGTCTGCGTGCTATCACTGGATGCAAAGCAGGAACACATACTCTCTCGGTCACTCACACACTCACACCTGTGGAAAATTTCATACACTCATGTAGTCACTCACACACTTACATTATTTACAGTTCAGCCAGTTACGTCTCCTCCCCAGACCATATATTTGCATGATCTAGTTCTAATGAGTGTTATTAATTCAGCCGTGATGCTCCAATGCCAAATGAAAGAAGCCAAACTTGTCATGAGTACTGAACACCATCTGGGCTAAGTGGACATCCATGCAGATTATATTCTATGAAATATTTTAGCTATAATCCCCAGCATTCAGTTTATATTTTCTCTGCATGCTGTGTGTTGATTTGTTGGCTGTACTTGCACACACATATACTAGCCCTTCACTGCCTTGAAAAGTAATTAGCATTAGCTTTTATAACACATAGTCAACCTGAATGAGCGTAGTTCTTGTGAGCTCAGCTCTCATATCAATAGACTGAGTTCAGCTCTCAAATCAACCGACTATAATGAGACCTGCTGTGAAATGACATGGAGCAAGCAGCTACATTCATATGTGGCAAGAACAGGTGAAACTACACTGTGTGTTTACATGGACGTCAGTCAGGAATGTCAGAGTCTCTCAGCAGGCTTCCGCAGGGAACAAACACACACACACATTCTCACACACACACTGACACACACATTCACACAAATTCTCCCACCACCCAGCCAGTGGAGTGGCAAAATGTGTGCCACTGTCCAAATGTTTGACAGATGACAACGGAAATACCAGGAGGGCTCCCTTAATCTCTCTTCAGCAAACACAACATACTTACTGTGACTGTTTGTGCGTGCCCATGTTTGTGTTTGTCTTTGTGTATGTGTGTGTGTGTGTGTGTTTGTTTGTATCTGTTTGTGTGTGTATGTTTTTTTCACACATTTTTCAGGACAAAACTCTCCTGAGTTTCTAAAATATATGTCAGATTTTTTTGTATGTCCACGGGAGTTGAAAAGGTTTTGGATAATGAGTAAATTTAGATTTAATTCCATAATTAATTTGATTACATATATTAATGACATGTTAATTACATGATGTAATTATTTTTGTTTCCATAATTTTCTCACTGTTTCAATACCAACAAATGACAACAAGGCATGGTACTTATTATTATTATTTTTTTGTACATTCACATCATCATAAAATGGCTCCTCTTATGCTTCCAAGCATCATGATTCTGACCCCTCCATGACATGACAGTACCCCACCACCACATTCGCCACGTCTGGCCCTGATTTGACTGCTTATCATTGGGGAAATTCCCATTTCCACCCCTTTTTTCCCCACAAAGAGCTTCTCTATGTGTCCTGGTATGAATTATGTGTATGGGATTAGTGTCCTGCTTCAGTGCATTTACAACCATTGTCTGTTTCAGTGCTGTAGACCGAATGGTGTCATTCCTCTTGAATGGCATCACTATGGCCGGCAAGTTAATAGGCTATGCGACTTGAATTGCTGCGATAAGCTGGGAAGGAGGGGCTTGAAGTTGTGTGGCACTGAAATCCATTCTTACTACTGGAGCTGTTTATCTCCACCACTCATAATGATTAAGTCTGTCAAGCTTATCGGCAGAAACATGAAGTTTAAATATGATACCTCAGGTACAGGGCTCGCTAGTGTACATTAACCCAGGGTGGAATTATTCCATATATTAGGAACTAAAGAATGGGATATCATGACTTTTCCTATTTTGACCATGTGATCCAATGGGATTCAGATGTTGTAGGTTCCTATGAATTCCTATGAACTTCCTTATGTCAATGCTTGTATAATATAGGAACACTCCCAGTAGGACTTGCCTGAATAGCTTTCCAGTAGCGGTATGCATGGTATAACACAGTCTTTAGGACATGTATCAGCTAATACAACATATCTCAAAAATAGTTTAGACACTTTGGTCACACATTTTTTCAGAAATTAACAGCATTAATGGGGAATCTCTATCCTCTTTGCTGCAGAAGGCTTGGATCATTGTAGTTAGCTTCTGATTTGAAGGAATCTATCAGGGAACTAATGAATTATGGGATAAAAGATGATTTTGGAAGGATTACAACTGGATCACAAACACTATCCCAACTCATCCCAAACGTATTGAATAGTGGTGGTCCACCCCAAATAATGCAGTTGTAAAGCTTTATAGCCCAACGCTGGGGGGCTGTACAACAAATTAGTAAAAATGGAAGTAAAATGGTAAACAATGGCATTAAAGAGAGTTCATGTTACAGTATTTCCTGGTCTGTAGAAAAGCAGTGCTTATTTCACAAACCTAAGCCTTCCCCAGGCAATGGGTACATAAAATAAAAGAGACTACAGTTTCAATTTTAGATCATGTGGTTAAGATAGAAACCTTGCTGCTGTTTAGAGGACGTCAGTGAAAAAATCTTGCTCTTGGGCTTTGTTTTCCTGCTGAATTGCAGTCACTCACTGCCCTAAGGGCTGGTACCCTGTGCCCTAAGATCTAGCAAATTCCTTAAATGTCTCCTCTGTCTTATACAACCTCCTTCTATTTGGTTTGTCCCCCTAAAGCCCACTTATGATGGGGTTTTATGTAGCAAAAACACTCCTAATTTATTTTAACATAACATTTTTATGACCCCTCTTTATCCTGCAACATCACAACATTTTTTTTGCTGACCCCTTAGTGGCCAATCCTCCAGCAGAATGGAAATCAATTAGACTATTATTTAGGGCTTGCTCAGTTTTCTCAAGCGTTCACTGTTCTTCAAAGTTAGCTAAGATGGAATCATTTCCCTAATTAAAGGTGAAATTTGGAAATTTTTAATAGAATTTATTAAAATGTCCTTCCTCTTGAATCACCCTTTCCTGGTACCCAGATATTAAGATATATATCAGCAATGACCAGAAACATGTGTAGTCCACCAAAACAAAAATATCAATCAACATCATCCTGTGACCACTGATGATGTCCAGTGATGCTTGAGTTACTGTCTCTGACTTTACACCTACAAGTTGGAAAATCAAGGTAACTGTCGAACAGAGTGGACAATGTTTAAAAACTCAAGCAACACTGTTGTGTCTGATCCACTTGTAGTAGCACAACACACTAACACAACACCACCACCTCAATGTCACTGAGAATGATCCAGTACCCAAATAATACGAACTCTGTGGTGGCCTGTGGGGGTGCTGACTGGACTACACTCTGTAATTGTAGAAAAACAAAGTACACCTATTTGATAAATAAAGCTGATAATTTGTAAAATGCAGAAACAAGAATCTTGTTTACAAACTGCATGAAAGCAGCACTGCTAACAATAAAAGTCCCTGTGATATTCAGTTTGCGTTGGATGCCAATTGTCTCCAGCCTCTCCCGGGAACACCTCATTGCTTCAAAGGAGTTTTCCCAGTTTGATTTACATTTATTGATTCCTTTCAAAATAGGTCATCAATCAAATGGAAAACTGCCCTTTCTCCACTCCTCTGCGCTGCACATGTCAGCAGTAAATTTACATGGTCAAACATGTCCAGAGTTGGCTGGTTTGCTGCCTGACCTTGCCCTCGTTCCCTCACTTTTGGGGCCATCACTTTAGCATCTTTGACAGGATCTTATCTAAAACATCAAGATTCAGATTCGCACGGATGCCACAAATAATGATTGAGATTAGTGCTGGCTTAAGCAATTTGTTACATTTCAAATGCTGCATGCAAATTAATTTTATATTTTGTTTATTAGATTTTACAAACATCTTGTTTTCCATTAACCCCTTAATCTGTAAACATGGGTTTCTTAGACTTGAGAGAATTGAGAGAAATTCTATTGACACCAGTTCCATTGTAGATTAGATTTAGTACATGTTCAATAACCCATCTTTTTAAGAGCACTGAATGTGTTCCTGCTTTTACCCTATTGTCATTATAAAGTAATTTATATAAAAGTAAGTACAATAATAGTTACTAAGTAATAAGTAAGTAATGTATAAAATACGATTAAATGATAGATAACTGGATAATGTAGAGAATTTCAAACTGATGGGCAGAACATCCAGGAGAAAGCTTGGTTATCAAAGCTCTAAAGGCTAGGGATGGCAAAGAAGGACATGTGAGAACGAATGGACTTTATAGGGAGTCAGGACATGGTACAGATATGAAGATGTCATGGGAAGCCTGTGGAGATTGTGGAGGACGGGTGTAAGGGATGAGGTAAGATGTAAATAGCTAACACTGGCAGAGGAGACTTGCCAAAGGTCCAAGTGGGTAGAAATGAAAGCATAAATGAGACACTGAGCAGAAGACATGGACAGGGAGCATCTAGTATGGCTATATTTACATTTCCTCGCAGAGTGATGTAGGCCTGGATATCAAAGCACCATAGTTTTGTTGACCTATTCCATCCAGATTCTACTTTTCCCTCTTCTGCTTTATTACCTGTAGAAGGCCGAGAGGCAGGGGAGCGCCTCCTAACCACGTTTACCCTGACCAGGCTTCCTCGGCATGTTCCACATCCATCTTCAGCCCCATGCTCCTGCCCCAGCTACAGCTTATTAGTGTAATTATATAATGTCCGAGCAAAAGAGAGAAAAATAGTTCCAACTCGCACCATGCCCTCGGCATATTTTTTAATATTCCCACAATTTATGCGTTTGGGCTTTTGTTTTTGTTGTGGCACTGGGGTATGGATGCTGAAAATAAGCCAGCGGGGGTGGAGAGAGAGAGAGCGAGAGAGAGAGAGAGAGAGAGAAAAGCAGCAGTACCTTCCTTCTCCACCACCTCCCCTCGACTGAGTAATGACACCATATGTTTTGTGACCCCACAGAGCTGCAATGTCATCCCACTTCTTATTTTTTTTTTCTTTTCTTTTGCCCCCACCTCTTTTTCTCCCTTCCGTCTGATTTATTTCCAACGTTGTTTTAATAAGTGAGTTCTGCTTTTTCTACTTCATTACTCTTCCCTTCCACATCCCGCTTTGAGGAACAGTAGGCCTCTCCCGGGAAAATGGATTCATCAATTCTTAAAACATGGAACCGGATAAAAGATTTATGATGCCATAGCTCCACCTTATTTTTCACAGTTTTTTTTTTCCCTGGCTGGGACACGAGCAACAGTCTGAGCCAACAGGTCTTGGTGGGGGGTGATGGGAGCCAACTGGGGGGCTGCCTTTCTGTGTTCAGGACAGTTCTCTCATTTCTTAAATCACTATGTCTTACCTAGAAAATCAGAACCGGAGAAAAATAAGAACTTATTCTATGCTAATTCCAAACTTTCATGCAGGTAACTAATGCTGGTTCTGTAATAAGCAGCCATTATCAACCCCACCTATGTCTTGCTGGGGCCAAGACTTCAGGGAAAAGCTTAGCATTAAGAATGCGGTGTATGCCACATAAAGAGAGCACTTCCAGCTGGAACCTATGATGAATTAGGCGCAATAAATTCACCTTTCTGAGGTGCTCTGTTCTTTGCCCTGAAACGTGGTGACAGAAAGTACTTGCCTGCAGCCTGTACTCAGCCTTCGGTACGACTGAGTGAGAGTAAATTAGCCGGTCTCGCTGAAGCTGCCCAGGAAGTCCATCTGTCACGGCGCACACGCTTCATGTAATGGAGTAATTGCATGAATATCACCTGCGCAAGTTCATGGGTTCAACTCCTAAAGTGGCTGACGAGTGGCTGACGAAAATCCCCTGTGTTATTTTAACATTCACCACTAACTGTAGCCACCAGTCGCTGTGTGGTAACTGGACTTGATCAGGCCTGACAAGTCCGCCTTAACAGAGCCTGAAGCCTATCCGGACACATGTGGGGTTGTTTTTCATTTCCTAGTGGCCCTTACTTGAAAGGTTGTGAAGCAGACCTTGGTATAGCTTCTTAAATTTCATAATTATTATCATATTATTATTATCATTACTGCTATATATACTTTATCTTGTCAGGTACAGTATTTACCCTACCTGGTTTGATTTTATAGCCTGAAATTCAATCTTAGAAATCAACTTCTTCATCCTGGTCAGGATTGAGGGATGGTGGCCTGAAACACTTACACATATGGACACTGTTCAACAGCCACTCAGGAAACCCACACGGACACCAGGAAAACACCCCAAGTTACACAATGCAGGTATTGAACCTACAGCCCCAGAACCGTGGAGCTGAGTAGCAGTGACACAATCTGCAGCACCATACTGCTTTCCTATATATTACCCTATAATTTCTGGGCTAGATTATGATGCTTTTCCACTGCATGGTACCTACTTGACTCTGGTTGGCTGTTTTGCTTTTCCATTATAGTAATTTAGTACATGACACTGGAACTGGGTTCTTTTTTAGTACCTGCTCACTCCTGGTTCCATGCGAGCCGTTAGATCTGTAACGTTTTAAATTTTAGGTCCAATTCACATGCCCCTTTAAAGGACCGCCTATTAAACAGTCATTTCCAGAAGCAAAACTATTATTTTTCTATGGCATCACTGAAAAGGAGAATTTAAAAATGCAGCAGTTTGAGGAGAAAGACTCCTAAAAAGTACAGACTAGCCACGGGTGTTGTGGGTCTCACAGAGGCTTTCACTTGCTGTCGAGTCGTCTTCAGCCGGCCTTCACACAGTCCTCTCTGCCTTTTCAAAGCTTCCCTCAAGACCTTCAAAACTTTCTCCTTCTCCATATTTCTCTCTGACTTTCAGTCCCCCCTTCCCCTATATTCCACCCCTCTTCTCTCTCTTTCTCTCTCTCTTTTTCCTCCCTGGAGCCTCCTTGCATGCGTCCATCTTGTTTTCCATACAAAGCCCCCTTTTATCCCACCTCTGTCTGGTGCCCACCTGTTGCTTCTGCTTTCCATCATGGACTCTCTCTCTCTCTCTCTCTCTCTCTCTCTCTCTCTCTCTCTCTGTCTTTCCTCACACCCTCCCTTCTCTCTTTCCCCCATCAGTGTAGCAGTGGCTCAAGTCACCTGCTGAGACTTTGATCTGTCATGTGACCTGATTGAGCAGACCACTCTCTCTTTTTCTGTGTGTGTGTGTGTGTGTGTGTGTGTGAACTAACGGTAGGGAAGCAATCCATCTTCCTGCGCTTGACCAGAGAGGATTGTTTTAGAATGTCACTCATTTTCCATCTCTCTCTCTCTCTCTCTCTCTCTCTCTCTCTCTCTCTCCCTCTCTCTCTCACTCCCTCAATGTCTATCTCTCTCTCTCAAACACACATCTTCCATATTCTACCCCTGTTGACTCTCAATCCACATTGGAAATGAATTCAAGATTAAATTTAGCAGAAGGTTTTGCCGATTTCAGAACATGCACCACACTTTCATAGTCATCAAAAGCCTAGAGAATGGCCATATACTTGGTCAGTGTAGAACATGAATCATTGATGATTACACTGGTACCTTTGCTACTCCTTTAGCTGTTACTAGTTTATCCTGAATGACTTTAGTGAGTAAAGTAAACCTGAACTAGAGGTTGGCTTCTGGTTTGTTTAAGGTGGAAGGGAGACTCTGACTTTGGAATTGTAAATTCATTCATTTAATCTTGTACCAAAAAAATGGAATTGTTTGTTTATCCCCTTTTTTTGTTAATTATTTTTATTTTTATTTTTTGGCCAAATATTCATTATCTCTAATATCACCCATCAGCAAGTAACCCCCAAACACATGCAGTGACAGCAGAAGAGTGGGGACGGACATGTGCAACATGTGTGAAATATGGAATGTCAACCCACTACTTCTTGTCAAACTGCTTCTAAGGCAATGCCACTGAACAGCTTAACACCATTGAGGAGGATGCAAACTACCCAGATCTGTCACATCATCTGACAGACACACTTGCAGGCTAGAACTGTGAGAAGTATGGGAATGGAGAGACCATCCGACCCACCAAGAGAGAGAGGCCAACTGCACATTATGGGACTTGCAGTGGGCTGTGGACAATGAGGACAATAATTCTGTATCAAAAACAGAGACGTTTGGAAACCAGGAGATAGGGAGCATGTAAAATTGATCTGGCTTAACTGTTTTAGGGAGTGGTTAGGGATATTCCGCCACTATTTTTGTTATGCCAATGTGTTCATAAACACATAACTTGTATTTTAATAGTTTAATTAAAATGTATATGGGAAAGATGCCCCGTTTTCTGCTACAAAGAGAGACCTGTGAAAGGGGTAACATGCCCAGATAAGTGTACAGGCCTCAACATATCTTTCATCTCTGTGCTTATGCAAAGTAACTGTATCAGGCTTGTGCAGAAGGTGACTCCTCTGGGCTCTAAATTGCAGAGTCCCAGAGCCAGGGAGGAGTGACACATGCCAAAGAGTGGTACATGTAGCCCCCCCCTCAACTCTCTCTTTCCCACAATGCTGCTTTAACAGGCCCCGCTACGCCAAATGTCAAACAGAGAGGAGAATCACAGCTTGCATTATTCCACACTTTACAGGCGTGATCATTGCTAAATTATGAAAGCAGAGCTGTTAAAAAAAAGGACTAGCGTCTCTGAGGTTCGCCGATCAGCCAGATGCCTTACACGCTCAAAAACAAATCTCATAAAGCATCGACGGGAAAAAAGAATAATGGAGATCTGTCTTATTTCAGTCCAAATGAAGGCACCACCAGTGTAAGCACCAACCGTATCTTGGTTAAACAGGATTTTAAAAGCCTTGGTATCTGACTTGATAAAGGCCCTACTCAACATTCCTCCACCCTGTTTATTCTCTACGGGTGGAGTGACCCCACTGGTTCTGAAGGCCGGACTCCTGAATGATTATTTCTGACCATATCTGCAGCCAGACCCTCCCTCCCTGGCTGATAGCAAACAGCATGACATACAACAGCCGTTTAAAGTCTTTAGACACATGCTACGCTTGTAAAACGTCTGAGCTTAGAAGTGGAATAAATGAGGTGAGAGACACCAAAGTCAGGAGGCTGCATTTACATTTTTTTAAACCTGTCTTTGAGATTTTGGCAGCATTCAGCCAGATAAACCTTTTTTGCCATTATATCATACTGGAATTTTGATAGAAAATGGCTACAGCTTTTTACTACTATGATTACAATGCACTGAAATACTAGTAGATATTAGCTATAGCTTTTTACTCTTACATACAGTTACACTACAAGACATTTTGAGATACATGTTGCAATCTGCAGTTAGTATAATTAAACTGCTAACCTTTAAGGGCTATTTATTTAATAAAAGACACAACATCATTTTTTTTTAATTTATTGTATTTATTTTTTTACCAACAGTCATAATGTATAATTAAGTTGAAAGTACATATCTTGTCACACTTTTACATAATACTCTTTTTTATAGTGTTGGTTTCATAAAATCGCCAAGGACCCTTTAGTGCCACTCTTCTAACAGAATTTTTGTTCATTACAATTTAGCACAGCATGACTTGGTTAAAAAAAAAAAAAAAAAAAAAAAAAAGAGAAACCCATAATAGAAAACAGGCTGATGCTAAACAGCAAGGCAGTGAGTTTTTTTTTTTTTTTTCCAAGACAGTTCAGCTTGGTTTTGGTTACATTCACTCAACAGTGTCTTAAGTCTCCATAGCTCGACACCATCCTTTAGGCTTTTTATAGCGCTGACAGCCAAAATAAGTGTCTGGAACTTCAGCAGAGAATCTCAGTTTTAAGTTTGCATTTATGAATGTTTCACAGGATCAAGACAAAAATGTGTTAATTGAATAAAAAAAATAAAAAATAAATCACATTGTTAACACATTAACTTTAACACCAGTAGTTCTAAAATATGATCATGTAAACTGATGTTTTGGAAGCAATTTTGGAGCATTCCTGTTTCATCCAATCTTCAGAAAAGTTCCATTCAACATAGGACATAGAACATAGGTTTTCTAATGAATGAAGTACAAATAAATAAATCCAAATATATGTAGGGTTTATTGGGTGGCACTGAAACCTACTCACCTCCAGGTTGCAACTGGAATTTGGAGCAGGTTCTCCAGCTGGAGCTTAATCAGAGCAGGAGGCGAAGAGGACCCACGTCCACGACCCATGGCTCAAGGAGCGAGCCTACTCGTTTTGTCAAGAGGATTTGAAGCATCTCTTGAGATCCCCTTGTGTAAAGGTTGTGGTCCGAGTGTGTTCTGTGGAGTGATGAGAATGTCATCGGTTCCTCTTGATCATCTCAACTCGTACCAATGTAGCAACCTTATTGACACTCTTTGTGGGCTGTAAAAGCCTTTAGTTAGAGGACTAGAAACAACTGCCAGTCCTTTCACATTTATCTTTTGGTTTGGAAAATCATGTGCAAACCAATGTTTGAAGTGAAGAAGCTAAAAAAAAGAACTTTCAGTTTGGCAGATAGATGTTTGCACTATTCCAATGTAATACTAGATATTTCAGTTCCTCTATGCAGCACAATGATCATTTGCGGCTTAAATTAAAGACGACAGCTGGGACCAGATATTTATTGTGCTCCATGCTTTTGTTTTCATCATTTAAGTCCTATTTTACTGACTTAATTAATAAATACACATAAAAAATAAAACATTTCTTGCCATTTTAGATTTCAGTAATGAATATTTGGGTGTTGAGGATGATACGTTTTCCATTTCTTTATATGTTCTGGTTCACTAGAGTCTTATAAGACAACTTGCAATATTTTAAGCAGATCTACTAAAGTGGAATTACACAACTTATTCTGAATGTAGGCCATATGTACCCAAACCTGGATAGAAAGTTTAAAATACTCTGTCAAAAAATATAAAGAGTTTAACAGAGAAAACATGTAAATGTTAGTTCATTCTAAAATGTTTTTGATCGGATGGCGCTCCATAACGCTCCTTCAGCCATAAGCACAGGCACATGAAATATCACAGCTATTGGTTCACAGAGGCATCAATCATTTGTGACTCGCCCGCTTAGAACTGTGAACCAATCCCTGGGCGGAGTGGCTTATAGCAGCGCATTCCTCCAACTGTGTAATAGGACCCCGGAGCGCCACTCAAAGATGACAGCAGCTCATTGGTCCAAAGTAACTTTGGCCTCTAAGAACAAACGAACTAAGCTTTGAATTCACAAAGAATTTAAATTAAAAAAAAAATCAATTTTCTGGGCGCTAGGAGCTTCTGAACGCTGTGTTACTATTCCACAGGAAGTAACGGCATACAGTCAGAGCGGGAACACGGAGGTTTACTGATGTTTCAGGAGCTTTTCACTGGTGCAGTGCCTCTCCTGAGACAGTAAGTGATATTTTAAGACAGAATCTGAAGTGATGTTACATGTATATAATGGTTTCAAAAAACGAGATTTAAAGGGCTGTGTGCTCCAGGTGTAAACAGTCAGGACAGAGCAGATTTAATTATGTAATAATGTTTACTTTAATTATGTAATACATCTCAAAGAGCAAAAATAAGTGAATTATGTATTACACACTGTAGCTGTTTGCAGTGAGGAAGCATTCTTTTAATTTTATAAAAAGGGCATTTTTTTAAAATATTTGCATTGCCTTTTTTAATGCAACAGATTAAAAAAGAAGTGTTTGTGTAATGCTATTGCTAACAGATTACAACACTGTCTCTGTAGCGCCTCTTAAGGGGCATAACAGTGTTTGAGTGGATTTACCGAAACAGTACCATCAGTAGATAGGAGCTCAAAAGACAAGAATAAACTAAAATAGAATTAATTGAGGGAACCATTCCCAATCTTAAGGGTCAGCCAGAGCATTGCCTACTGGGATGAGTTGGATTTGTGATTGAGATCCAGAAGTAATCATTCACCATGGATACAATGACAGTGATGAGTCTACTCACATACAGCCTTGGAAAAAAAAAAAACAAAACAAAAAAAAAAAAAAACATTCTCGTTACTAACTTTCCCGTCCCTGGTCCGTGCGATTCATCTCTCAGTTATTTGCTGGGAGCGTTCTGAATGGGTCTAGCAGTGGGAGGTGAGGATGAGACAGCTCCAAGGCCGACCTACGTGCGGTAACGAGACAGTTCTCCCTCCCTCTCTTTCTCTCGCTCTCTCTCGCAGCCAGCGCATGAGCTCACTTGCTCTCGTAAAGAGCGATCACCAACTCGCTTTCACACGTCCTCGAGAACAGCCGCACCTCTGAGTAAAGACCCGCAGAAACTTCCACACCTCGGCCCCAACAAGCAACGGCTTCATTGTGTTCAGTTTAGCGAGGACAGAACTTTTTCCGCCCGCTTCTCTGCAACTTTGAATGGGTTTTATCAGTGAACCACTAAAATGATGTTGTTAAACAGCTCTCTTTGATATGTTTTTACAGCTCCTTAAAGTAAAATAGCAGAGTATTTCAGTCTGCACACATCTACAGTCTCCAGTGAAAGAGTTCAGTGGGGGTTATCTGTTTATCTATCTGTCTGTTTACCCGTCTTTACAAATGTACAGACATTTACCCATCCATCAGCCCCAGTTACATCTGTCTTTCACTTTTCATTTATCATATCATCCATTCATTCACTTTTCTGTCTGTTAATCTGGCCATCCATGCGTTCATTCATCATTTCCACTGGTCATCTATCAATCTATCAATCAATCTATACAAATGTGCATAGATTTATCCATCCATCATTCATCTCATTCACTTATTCCCTGTCTGTTTATCTATCTGGGTGA